>NW_027458690.1:0-29357 GCF_050624435.1 Tenrec ecaudatus
AGCCTTAGCCTAGGGGAGCCCTAGCCTAACGCCTAGGGGTGCCCTAGCCTGAAGGCTAGGGGAGCCATAGCCTTAGCCTAGGGGAGCCCTAGCCTAAAGCCTAGGGGTGCCCTAGCCTGAAGGCTAGGGGAGCCCTAGCCTTAGCCTAGGGGAGCCCTAGCCTAAAGCCTAGGGGTGCCCTAGCCTGAAGGCTAGGGGAGCCCTAGCCTTAGCCTAGGGGAGCCCTAGCCTAAAGCCTAGGGGTGTCCTAGCCTGAAGGCTAGGGGAGCCCTAGCCTTAGCCTAGGGGAGCCCTAGCCTAAAGCCTAGGGGTGCCCTAGCCTGAAGGCTAGGGGAGCCCTAGCCTTAGCCTAGGGGAGCCCTAGCCTAAAGCCTAGGGGTGCCCTAGCCTGAAGGCTAGGGGAGCCCTAGCCTTAGCCTAGGGGAGCCCTAGCCTAAAGCCTAGGGGTGCCCTAGCCTTAGCCTAGGGGAGCCCTAGCCTTAGCCTAGGGGAGCCTAAAGCCTAGGGGTGCCCTAGCCTGAAGGCTAGGGGGGCCCTAGCCTTAGCCTAGGGGAGCCTAAAGCCTAGGGGTGCCCTAGCCTGAAGGCTAGGGGGGCCCTAGCCTTAGCCTAGGGGAGCCTAAAGCCTAGGGGTGCCCTAGCCTGAAGGCTAGGGGGGCCCTAGCCTTAGCCTAGGGGAGCCTAAAGCCTAGGGGTGCCCTAGCCTGAAGGCTAGGGGGGCCCTAGCCTTAGCCTAGGGGAGCCTAAAGCCTAGGGGTGCCCTAGCCTGAAGGCTAGGGGGGCCCTAGCCTTAGCCTAGGGGAGCCTAAAGCCTAGGGGTGCCCTAGCCTGAAGGCTAGGGGGGCCCTAGCCTTAGCCTAGGGGAGCCTAAAGCCTAGGGGTGCCCTAGCCTGAAGGCTAGGGGGGCCCTAGCCTTAGCCTAGGGGAGCCTAAAGCCTAGGGGTGCCCTTGCCTGAAGGCTAGGGGGGCCCTAGCCTTAGCCTAGGGGAGCCTAAAGCCTAGGGGTGCCCTAGCCTGAAGGCTAGGGGGGCCCTAGCCTTAGCCTAGGGGAGCCTAAAGCCTAGGGGTGCCCTAGCCTGAAGGCTAGGGGGGCCCTAGCCTTAGCCTAGGGGAGCCTAAAGCCTAGGGGTGCCCTAGCCTGAAGGCTAGGGGGGCCCTAGCCTTAGCCTAGGGGAGCCTAAAGCCTAGGGGTGCCCTAGCCTGAAGGCTAGGGGGGCCCTAGCCTTAGCCTAGGGGAGCCTAAAGCCTAGGGGTGCCCTAGCCTGAAGGCTAGGGGGGCCCTAGCCTTAGCCTAGGGGAGCCTAAAGCCTAGGGGTGCCCTAGCCTGAAGGCTAGGGGGGCCCTAGCCTTAGCCTAGGGGAGCCTAAAGCCTAGGGGTGCCCTAGCCTGAAGGCTAGGGGGGCCCTAGCCTTAGCCTAGGGGAGCCTAAAGCCTAGGGGTGCCCTAGCCTGAAGGCTAGGGGGGCCCTAGCCTTAGCCTAGGGGAGCCTAAAGCCTAGGGGTGCCCTAGCCTGAAGGCTAGGGGGGCCCTAGCCTTAGCCTAGGGGAGCCTAAAGCCTAGGGGTGCCCTAGCCTGAAGGCTAGGGGGGCCCTAGCCTTAGCCTAGGGGAGCCTAAAGCCTAGGGGTGCCCTAGCCTGAAGGCTAGGGGGGCCCTAGCCTTAGCCTAGGGGAGCCTAAAGCCTAGGGGTGCCCTAGCCTGAAGGCTAGGGGGGCCCTAGCCTTAGCCTAGGGGAGCCTAAAGCCTAGGGGTGCCCTAGCCTGAAGGCTAGGGGGGCCCTAGCCTTAGCCTAGGGGAGCCTAAAGCCTAGGGGTGCCCTAGCCTGAAGGCTAGGGGGGCCCTAGCCTTAGCCTAGGGGAGCCTAAAGCCTAGGGGTGCCCTAGCCTGAAGGCTAGGGGGGCCCTAGCCTTAGCCTAGGGGAGCCTAAAGCCTAGGGGTGCCCTAGCCTGAAGGCTAGGGGGGCCCTAGCCTTAGCCTAGGGGAGCCTAAAGCCTAGGGGTGCCCTAGCCTGAAGGCTAGGGGGGCCATAGCCTTAGCCTAGGGGTGCCCTAGCCTGAAGGCTAGGGGGGCCCTAGCCTTAGCCTAGGGGAGCCTAAAGCCTAGGGGTGCCCTAGCCTGAAGGCTAGGGGGGCCCTAGCCTTAGCCTAGGGGAGCCTAAAGCCTAGGGGTGCCCTAGCCTGAAGGCTAGGGGGGCCCTAGCCTTAGCCTAGGGGAGCCTAAAGCCTAGGGGTGCCCTAGCCTGAAGGCTAGGGGGGCCCTAGCCTTAGCCTACGGGAGCCTAAAGCCTAGGGGTGCCCTAGCCTGAAGGCTAGGGGGGCCCTAGCCTTAGCCTAGGGGAGCCTAAAGCCTAGGGGTGCCCTAGCCTGAAGGCTAGGGGGGCCCTAGCCTTAGCCTAGGGGAGCCTAAAGCCTAGGGGTGCCCTAGCCTGAAGGCTAGGGGGGCCCTAGCCTTAGCCTAGGGGAGCCTAAAGCCTAGGGGTGCCCTAGCCTGAAGGCTAGGGGGGCCCTAGCCTTAGCCTAGGGGAGCCTAAAGCCTAGGGGTGCCCTAGCCTGAAGGCTAGGGGGGCCCTAGCCTTAGCCTAGGGGAGCCTAAAGCCTAGGGGTGCCCTAGCCTGAAGGCTAGGGGGGCCCTAGCCTTAGCCTAGGGGAGCCTAAAGCCTAGGGGTGCCCTAGCCTGAAGGCTAGGGGGGCCCTAGCCTTAGCCTAGGGGAGCCTAAAGCCTAGGGGTGCCCTAGCCTGAAGGCTAGGGGGGCCCTAGCCTTAGCCTAGGGGAGCCTAAAGCCTAGGGGTGCCCTAGCCTGAAAGCTAGGGGGGCCCTAGCCTTAGCCTAGGGGAGCCTAAAGCCTAGGGGTGCCCTAGCCTGACGGCTAGGGGGGCCCTAGCCTTAGCCTAGGGGAGCCTAAAGCCTAGGGGTGCCCTAGCCTGAAGGCTAGGGGGGCCCTAGCCTTAGCCTAGGGGAGCCTAAAGCCTAGGGGTGCCCTAGCCTGAAGGCTAGGGGGGCCCTAGCCTTAGCCTAGGGGAGCCTAAAGCCTAGGGGTGCCCTAGCCTGAAGGCTAGGGGGGCCCTAGCCTTAGCCTAGGGGAGCCTAAAGCCTAGGGGTGCCCTAGCCTGAAGGCTAGGGGGGCCCTAGCCTTAGCCTAGGGGAGCCTAAAGCCTAGGGGTGCCCTAGCCTGAAGGCTAGGGGGGCCCTAGCCTTAGCCTAGGGGAGCCTAAAGCCTAGGGGTGCCCTAGCCTGAAGGCTAGGGGGGCCCTAGCCTTAGCCTAGGGGAGCCTAAAGCCTAGGGGTGCCCTAGCCTGAAGGCTAGGGGGTGCCCTAGCCTTAACCTAGGGGAGCCTAAAGCCTAGGGGTGCCCTAGCCTGAAGGCTAGGGGGGCCCTAGCCTTAGCCTAGGGGAGCCTAAAGCCTAGGGGTGCCCTAGCCTGAAGGCTAGGGGGGCCCTAGCCTTAGCCTAGGGGAGCCTAAAGCCTAGGGGTGCCCTAGCCTGAAGGCTAGGGCGGCCCTAGCCTTAGCCTAGGGGAGCCTAAAGCCTAGGGGTGCCCTAGCCTGAAGGCTAGGGGGGCCCTAGCCTTAGCCTAGGGGAGCCTAAAGCCTAGGGGTGCCCTAGCCTGAAGGCTAGGGGGGCCCTAGCCTTAGCCTAGGGGAGCCTAAAGCCTAGGGGTGCCCTAGCCTGAAGGCTAGGGGGGCCCTAGCCTTAGCCTAGGGGAGCCTAAAGCCTAGGGGTGCCCTAGCCTGAAGGCTAGGGGGGCCCTAGCCTTAGCCTAGGGGAGCCTAAAGCCTAGGGGTGCCCTAGCCTGAAGGCTAGGGGGGCCCTAGCCTTAGCCTAGGGGAGCCTAAAGCCTAGGGGTGCCCTAGCCTGAAGGCTAGGGGGGCCCTAGCCTTAGCCTAGGGGAGCCTAAAGCCTAGGGGTGCCCTAGCCTGAAGGCTAGGGGGGCCCTAGCCTTAGCCTAGGGGAGCCTAAAGCCTAGGGGTGCCCTAGCCTGAAGGCTAGGGGGGCCCTAGCCTTAGCCTAGGGGAGCCTAAAGCCTAGGGGTGCCCTAGCCTGAAGGCTAGGGGGGCCCTAGCCTTAGCCTAGGGGAGCCTAAAGCCTAGGGGTGCCCTAGCCTGAAGGCTAGGGGAGCCCTAGCCTTAGCCTAGGGGAGCCTAAAGCCTAGGGGTGCCCTAGCCTGAAGGCTAGGGGAGCCCTAGCCTTAGCCTAGGGGAGCCTAAAGCCTAGGGGTGCCCTAGCCTGAAGGCTAGGGGAGCCCTAGCCTTAGCCTAGGGGAGCCTAAAGCCTAGGGGTGCCCTAGCCTGAAGGCTAGGGGAGCCCTAGCCTTAGCCTAGGGGAGCCTAAAGCCTAGGGGTGCCCTAGCCTGAAGGCTAGGGGAGCCCTAGCCTTAGCCTAGGGGAGCCTAAAGCCTAGGGGTGACCTAGCCTGAAGGCTAGGGGAGCCCTAGCCTTAGCCTAGGGGAGCCTAAAGCCTAGGGGTGCCCTAGCCTGAAGGCTAGGGGAGCCCTAGCCTTAGCCTAGGGGAGCCTAAAGCCTAGGGGTGCCCTAGCCTGAAGGCTAGGGGAGCCCTAGCCTTAGCCTAGGGGAGCCTAAAGCCTAGGGGTGCCCTAGCCTGAAGGCTAGGGGAGCCCTAGCCTTAGCCTAGGGGAGCCTAAAGCCTAGGGGTGCCCTAGCCTGAAGGCTAGGGGAGCCCTAGCCTTAGCCTAGGGGAGCCTAAAGCCTAGGGGTGCCCTAGCCTGAAGGCTAGGGGAGCCCTAGCCTTAGCCTAGGGGAGCCTAAAGCCTAGGGGTGCCCTAGCCTGAAGGCTAGGGGAGCCCTAGCCTTAGCCTAGGGGAGCCTAAAGCCTAGGGGTGCCCTAGCCTGAAGGCTAGGGGAGCCCTAGCCTTAGCCTAGGGGAGCCTAAAGCCTAGGGGTGCCCTAGCCTGAAGGCTAGGGGAGCCCTAGCCTTAGCCTAGGGGAGCCTAAAGCCTAGGGGTGCCCTAGCCTGAAGGCTAGGGGAGGCCTAGCCTTAGCCTAGGGGAGCCTAAAGCCTAGGGGTGCCCTAGCCTGAAGGCTAGGGGAGGCCTAGCCTTAGCCTAGGGGAGCCTAAAGCCTAGGGGTGCCCTAGCCTGAAGGCTAGGGGAGGCCTAGCCTTAGCCTAGGGGAGCCTAAAGCCTAGGGGTGCCCTAGCCTGAAGGCTAGGGGGGCCCTAGCCTTAGCCTAGGGGAGCCTAAAGCCTAGGGGTGCCCTAGCCTGAAGGCTAGGGGGGCCCTAGCCTTAGCCTAGTGGAGCCTAAAGCCTAGGGGTGCCCTAGCCTGAAGGCTAGGGGGGCCCTAGCCTTAGCCTAGGGGAGCCTAAAGCCTAGGGGTGCCCTAGCCTGAAGGCTAGGGGGGCCCTAGCCTTAGCCTAGGGGAGCCTAAAGCCTAGGGGTGCCCTAGCCTGAAGGCTAGGGGGGCCCTAGCCTTAGCCTAGGGGAGCCTAAAGCCTAGGGGTGCCCTAGCCTGAAGGCTAGGGGGGCCCTAGCCTTAGCCTAGGGGAGCCTAAAGCCTAGGGGTGCCCTAGCCTGAAGGCTAGGGGAGCCCTAGCCTTAGCCTAGGGGAGCCTAAAGCCTAGGGGTGCCCTAGCCTGAAGGCTAGGGGAGCCCTAGCCTTAGCCTAGGGGAGCCTAAAGCCTAGGGGTGCCCTAGCCTGAAGGCTAGGGGAGCCCTAGCCTTAGCCTAGGGGAGCCTAAAGCCTAGGGGTGCCCTAGCCTGAAGGCTAGGGGAGCCCTAGCCTTAGCCTAGGGGAGCCTAAAGCCTAGGGGTGACCTAGCCTGAAGGCTAGGGGAGCCCTAGCCTTAGCCTAGGGGAGCCTAAAGCCTAGGGGTGCCCTAGCCTGAAGGCTAGGGGAGCCCTAGCCTTAGCCTAGGGGAGCCTAAAGCCTAGGGGTGCCCTAGCCTGAAGGCTAGGGGAGCCCTAGCCTTAGCCTAGGGGAGCCTAAAGCCTAGGGGTGCCCTAGCCTGAAGGCTAGGGGAGCCCTAGCCTTAGCCTAGGGGAGCCTAAAGCCTAGGGGTGCCCTAGCCTGAAGGCTAGGGGAGCCCTAGCCTTAGCCTAGGGGAGCCTAAAGCCTAGGGGTGCCCTAGCCTGAAGGCTAGGGGAGCCCTAGCCTTAGCCTAGGGGAGCCTAAAGCCTAGGGGTGCCCTAGCCTGAAGGCTAGGGGAGCCCTAGCCTTAGCCTAGGGGAGCCTAAAGCCTAGGGGTGCCCTAGCCTGAAGGCTAGGGGAGCCCTAGCCTTAGCCTAGGGGAGCCTAAAGCCTAGGGGTGCCCTAGCCTGAAGGCTAGGGGAGCCCTAGCCTTAGCCTAGGGGAGCCTAAAGCCTAGGGGTGCCCTAGCCTGAAGGCTAGGGGAGGCCTAGCCTTAGCCTAGGGGAGCCTAAAGCCTAGGGGTGCCCTAGCCTGAAGGCTAGGGGAGGCCTAGCCTTAGCCTAGGGGAGCCTAAAGCCTAGGGGTGCCCTAGCCTGAAGGCTAGGGGAGGCCTAGCCTTAGCCTAGGGGAGCCTAAAGCCTAGGGGTGCCCTAGCCTGAAGGCTAGGGGAGGCCTAGCCTTAGCCTAGGGGAGCCTAAAGCCTAGGGGTGCCCTAGCCTGAAGGCTAGGGGAGGCCTAGCCTTAGCCTAGGGGAGCCTAAAGCCTAGGGGTGCCCTAGCCTGAAGGCTAGGGGAGCCCTAGCCTTAGCCTAGGGGAGCCTAAAGCCTAGGGGTGCCCTAGCCTGAAGGCTAGGGGAGCCCTAGCCTTAGCCTAGGGGAGCCTAAAGCCTAGGGGTGCCCTAGCCTGAAGGCTAGGGGAGCCCTAGCCTTAGCCTAGGGGAGCCTAAAGCCTAGGGGTGCCCTAGCCTGAAGGCTAGGGGAGCCCTAGCCTTAGCCTAGGGGAGCCTAAAGCCTAGGGGTGCCCTAGCCTGAAGGCTAGGGGAGCCCTAGCCTTAGCCTAGGGGAGCCTAAAGCCTAGGGGTGCCCTAGCCTGAAGGCTAGGGGAGCCCTAGCCTTAGCCTAGGGGAGCCTAAAGCCTAGGGGTGCCCCAGCCTGAAGGCTAGGGGAGCCCTAGCCTTAGCCTAGGGGAGCCCTAGCCTAAAGCCTAGGGGTGCCCTTGCCTGAAGGCTAGGGGAGCCCTAGCCTTAGCCTAGGGGAGCCCTAGCCTAAAGCCTAGGGGTGCCCTAGCCTGAAGGCTAGGGGAGCCCTAGCCTTAGCCTAGGGGAGCCCTAGCCTAAAGCCTAGGGGTGCCCTAGCCTGAAGGCTAGGGGAGCCCTAGCCTTAGCCTAGGGGAGCCCTAGCCTAAAGCCTAGGGGTGCCCTAGCCTGAAGGCTAGGGGAGCCCTAGCCTTAGCCTAGGGGAGCCCTAGCCTAAAGCCTAGGGGTGCCCTAGCCTGAAGGCTAGGGGAGCCCTAGCCTTAGCCTAGGGGAGCCCGAGCCTAAAGCCTAGGGGTGCCCTAGCCTGAAGGCTAGGGGAGCCCTAGCCTTAGCCTAGGGGAGCCCGAGCCTAAAGCCTAGGGGTGCCCTAGCCTGAAGGCTAGGGGAGCCCTAGCCTTAGCCTAGGGGAGCCCGAGCCTAAAGCCTAGGGGTGCCCTAGCCTGAAGGCTAGGGGAGCCCTAGCCTTAGCCTAGGGGAGCCCGAGCCTAAAGCCTAGGGGTGCCCTAGCCTGAAGGCTAGGGGAGCCCTAGCCTTAGCCTAGGGGAGCCCGAGCCTAACGCCTAGGGGTGCCCTAGCCTGAAGGCTAGGGGAGCCCTAGCCTTAGCCTAGGGGAGCCCTAGCCTAACGCCTAGGGGTGCCCTAGCCTGAAGGCTAGGGGAGCCCTAGCCTTAGCCTAGGGGAGCCCTAGCCTAAAGCCTAGGGGTGCCCTAGCCTGAAGGCTAGGGGAGCCCTAGCCTTAGCCTAGGGGAGCCCTAGCCTAAAGCCTAGGGGTGCCCTAGCCTGAAGGCTAGGGGAGCCCTAGCCTTAGCCTAGGGGAGCCCTAGCCTAAAGCCTAGGGGTGCCCTAGCCTGAAGGCCAGGGGAGCCCTAGCCTTAGCCTAGGGGAGCCCTAGCCTAAAGCCTAGGGGTGCCCTAGCCTGAAGGCCAGGGGAGCCCTAGCCTTAGCCTAGGGGAGCCCTAGCCTAAAGCCTAGGGGTGCCCTAGCCTGAAGGCTAGGGGAGCCCTAGCCTTAGCCTAGGGGAGCGCTAGCCTAAAGCCTAGGGGTGCCCTAGCCTGAAGGCTAGGGGAGCCCTAGCCTTAGCCTAGGGGAGCCCTAGCCTAAAGCCTAGGGGTGCCCTAGCCTGAAGGCTAGGGGAGCCCTAGCCTTAGCCTAGGGGAGCCCTAGCCTAACGCCTAGGGGTGCCCTAGCCTGAAGGCTAGGGGAGCCCTAGCCTTAGCCTAGGGGAGCCCTAGCCTAACGCCTAGGGGTGCCCTAGCCTGAAGGCTAGGGGAGCCCTAGCCTTAGCCTAGGGGAGCCCTAGCCTAAAGCCTAGGGGTGCCCTAGCCTGAAGGCTAGGGGAGCCCTAGCCTTAGCCTAGGGGAGCCCTAGCCTAAAGCCTAGGGGTGCCCTAGCCTGAAGGCTAGGGGAGCCCTAGCCTTAGCCTAGGGGAGCCCTAGCCTAAAGCCTAGGGGTGCCCTAGCCTGAAGGCTAGGGGAGCCCTAGCCTTAGCCTAGGGGAGCCCTAGCCTAAAGCCTAGGGGTGCCCTAGCCTGAAGGCTAGGGGAGCCCTAGCCTTAGCCTAGGGGAGCCCTAGCCTAAAGCCTAGGGGTGCCCTAGCCTGAAGGCTAGGGGAGCCCTAGCCTTAGCCTAGGGGAGCCCTAGCCTAAAGCCTAGGGGTGCCCTAGCCTTAGCCTAGCGGAGCCCTAGCCTTAGCCTAGGGGAGCCTAAAGCCTAGGGGTGCCCTAGCCTGAAGGCTAGGGGGGCCCTAGCCTTAGCCTAGGGGAGCCTAAAGCCTAGGGGTGCCCTAGCCTGAAGGCTAGGGGGGCCCTAGCCTTAGCCTAGGGGAGCCTAAAGCCTAGGGGTGCCCTAGCCTGAAGGCTAGGGGGGCCCTAGCCTTAGCCTAGGGGAGCCTAAAGCCTAGGGGTGCCCTAGCCTGAAGGCTAGGGGGGCCCTAGCCTTAGCCTAGGGGAGCCTAAAGCCTAGGGGTGCCCTAGCCTGAAGGCTAGGGGGGCCCTAGCCTTAGCCTAGGGGAGCCTAAAGCCTAGGGGTGCCCTAGCCTGAAGGCTAGGGGGGCCCTAGCCTTAGCCTAGGGGAGCCTAAAGCCTAGGGGTGCCCTAGCCTGAAGGCTAGGGGGGCCCTAGCCTTAGCCTAGGGGAGCCTAAAGCCTAGGGGTGCCCTAGCCTGAAGGCTAGGGGGGCCCTAGCCTTAGCCTAGGGGAGCCTAAAGCCTAGGGGTGCCCTAGCCTGAAGGCTAGGGGGGCCCTAGCCTTAGCCTAGGGGAGCCTAAAGCCTAGGGGTGCCCTAGCCTGAAGGCTAGGGGGGCCCTAGCCTTAGCCTAGGGGAGCCTAAAGCCTAGGGGTGCCCTAGCCTGAAGGCTAGGGGGGCCCTAGCCTTAGCCTAGGGGAGCCTAAAGCCTAGGGGTGCCCTAGCCTGAAGGCTAGGGGGGCCCTAGCCTTAGCCTAGGGGAGCCTAAAGCCTAGGGGTGCCCTAGCTGAAGGCTAGGGGGGCCCTAGCCTTAGCCTAGGGGAGCCTAAAGCCTAGGGGTGCCCTAGCCTGAAGGCTAGGGGGGCCCTAGCCTTAGCCTAGGGGAGCCTAAAGCCTAGGGGTGCCCTAGCCTGAAGGCTAGGGGGGCCCTAGCCTTAGCCTAGGGGAGCCTAAAGCCTAGGGGTGCCCTAGCCTGAAGGCTAGGGGGGCCCTAGCCTTAGCCTAGGGGAGCCTAAAGCCTAGGGGTGCCCTAGCCTGAAGGCTAGGGGGGCCCTAGCCTTAGCCTAGGGGAGCCTAAAGCCTAGGGGTGCCCTAGCCTGAAGGCTAGGGGGGCCCTAGCCTTAGCCTAGGGGAGCCTAAAGCCTAGGGGTGCCCTAGCCTGAAGGCTAGGGGGGCCCTAGCCTTAGCCTAGGGGAGCCTAAAGCCTAGGGGTGCCCTAGCCTGAAGGCTAGGGGGGCCCTAGCCTTAGCCTAGGGGAGCCTAAAGCCTAGGGGTGCCCTAGCCTGAAGGCTAGGGGGGCCCTAGCCTTAGCCTAGGGGAGCCTAAAGCCTAGGGGTGCCCTAGCCTGAAGGCTAGGGGGGCCCTAGCCTTAGCCTAGGGGAGCCTAAAGCCTAGGGGTGCCCTAGCCTGAAGGCTAGGGGGGCCCTAGCCTTAGCCTAGGGGAGCCTAAAGCCTAGGGGTGCCCTAGCCTGAAGGCTAGGGGGGCCCTAGCCTTAGCCTAGGGGAGCCTAAAGCCTAGGGGTGCCCTAGCCTGAAGGCTAGGGGGGCCCTAGCCTTAGCCTAGGGGAGCCTAAAGCCTAGGGGTGCCCTAGCCTGAAGGCTAGGGGGGCCCTAGCCTTAGCCTAGGGGAGCCTAAAGCCTAGGGGTGCCCTAGCCTGAAGGCTAGGGGGGCCCTAGCCTTAGCCTAGGGGAGCCTAAAGCCTAGGGGTGCCCTAGCCTGAAGGCTAGGGGGGCCCTAGCCTTAGCCTAGGGGAGCCTAAAGCCTAGGGGTGCCCTAGCCTGAAGGCTAGGGGGGCCCTAGCCTTAGCCTAGGGGAGCCTAAAGCCTAGGGGTGCCCTAGCCTGAAGGCTAGGGGGGCCCTAGCCTTAGCCTAGGGGAGCCTAAAGCCTAGGGGTGCCCTAGCCTGAAGGCTAGGGGGGCCCTAGCCTTAGCCTAGGGGAGCCTAAAGCCTAGGGGTGCCCTAGCCTGAAGGCTAGGGGGGCCCTAGCCTTAGCCTAGGGGAGCCTAAAGCCTAGGGGTGCCCTAGCCTGAAGGCTAGGGGGGCCCTAGCCTTAGCCTAGGGGTGCCCTAGCCTGAAGGCTAGGGGGCCCTAGCCTTAGCCTAGGGGAGCCTAAAGCCTAGGGGTGCCCTAGCCTGAAGGCTAGGGGGGCCCTAGCCTTAGCCTAGGGGAGCCTAAAGCCTAGGGGTGCCCTAGCCTGAAGGCTAGGGGGGCCCTAGCCTTAGCCTAGGGGAGCCTAAAGCCTAGGGGTGCCCTAGCCTGAAGGCTAGGGGGGCCCTAGCCTTAGCCTAGGGGAGCCTAAAGCCTAGGGGTGCCCTAGCCTGAAGGCTAGGGGGGCCCTAGCCTTAGCCTAGGGGAGCCTAAAGCCTAGGGGTGCCCTAGCCTGAAGGCTAGGGGGGCCCTAGCCTTAGCCTAGGGGAGCCTAAAGCCTAGGGGTGCCCTAGCCTGAAGGCTAGGGGGGCCCTAGCCTTAGCCTAGGGGAGCCTAAAGCCTAGGGGTGCCCTAGCCTGAAGGCTAGGGGGGCCCTAGCCTTAGCCTAGGGGAGCCTAAAGCCTAGGGGTGCCCTAGCCTGAAGGCTAGGGGGGCCCTAGCCTTAGCCTAGGGGAGCCTAAAGCCTAGGGGTGCCCTAGCCTGAAGGCTAGGGGGGCCCTAGCCTTAGCCTAGGGGAGCCTAAAGCCTAGGGGTGCCCTAGCCTGAAGGCTAGGGGGGCCCTAGCCTTAGCCTAGGGGAGCCTAAAGCCTAGGGGTGCCCTAGCCTGAAGGCTAGGGGGGCCCTAGCCTTAGCCTAGGGGAGCCTAAAGCCTAGGGGTGCCCTAGCCTGAAGGCTAGGGGGGCCCTAGCCTTAGCCTAGGGGAGCCTAAAGCCTAGGGGTGCCCTAGCCTGAAGGCTAGGGGGGCCCTAGCCTTAGCCTAGGGGAGCCTAAAGCCTAGGGGTGCCCTAGCCTGAAGGCTAGGGGGGCCCTAGCCTTAGCCTAGGGGAGCCTAAAGCCTAGGGGTGCCCTAGCCTGAAGGCTAGGGGGCCCTAGCCTTAGCCTAGGGGAGCCTAAAGCCTAGGGGTGCCCTAGCCTGAAGGCTAGGGGAGCCCTAGCCTTAGCCTAGGGGAGCCTAAAGCCTAGGGGTGCCCTAGCCTGAAGGCTAGGGGAGCCCTAGCCTTAGCCTAGGGGAGCCTAAAGCCTAGGGGTGCCCTAGCCTGAAGGCTAGGGGAGCCCTAGCCTTAGCCTAGGGGAGCCTAAAGCCTAGGGGTGCCCTAGCCTGAAGGCTAGGGGAGCCCTAGCCTTAGCCTAGGGGAGCCTAAAGCCTAGGGGTGCCCTAGCCTGAAGGCTAGGGGAGCCCTAGCCTTAGCCTAGGGGAGCCTAAAGCCTAGGGGTGCCCTAGCCTGAAGGCTAGGGGAGCCCTAGCCTTAGCCTAGGGGAGCCTAAAGCCTAGGGGTGCCCTAGCCTGAAGGCTAGGGGAGCCCTAGCCTTAGCCTAGGGGAGCCTAAAGCCTAGGGGTGCCCTAGCCTGAAGGCTAGGGGAGGCCTAGCCTTAGCCTAGGGGAGCCTAAAGCCTAGGGGTGCCCTAGCCTGAAGGCTAGGGGAGGCCTAGCCTTAGCCTAGGGGAGCCTAAAGCCTAGGGGTGCCCTAGCCTGAAGGCTAGGGGAGGCCTAGCCTTAGCCTAGGGGAGCCTAAAGCCTAGGGGTGCCCTAGCCTGAAGGCTAGGGGAGGCCTAGCCTTAGCCTAGGGGAGCCTAAAGCCTAGGGGTGCCCTAGCCTGAAGGCTAGGGGAGGCCTAGCCTTAGCCTAGGGGAGCCTAAAGCCTAGGGGTGCCCTAGCCTGAAGGCTAGGGGAGGCCTAGCCTTAGCCTAGGGGAGCCTAAAGCCTAGGGGTGCCCTAGCCTGAAGGCTAGGGGAGCCCTAGCCTTAGCCTAGGGGAGCCTAAAGCCTAGGGGTGCCCTAGCCTGAAGGCTAGGGGAGCCCTAGCCTTAGCCTAGGGGAGCCTAAAGCCTAGGGGTGCCCTAGCCTGAAGGCTAGGGGAGCCCTAGCCTTAGCCTAGGGGAGCCTAAAGCCTAGGGGTGCCCTAGCCTGAAGGCTAGGGGAGCCCTAGCCTTAGCCTAGGGGAGCCTAAAGCCTAGGGGTGCCCTAGCCTGAAGGCTAGGGGAGCCCTAGCCTTAGCCTAGGGGAGCCTAAAGCCTAGGGGTGCCCTAGCCTGAAGGCTAGGGGAGCCCTAGCCTTAGCCTAGGGGAGCCTAAAGCCTAGGGGTGCCCTAGCCTGAAGGCTAGGGGAGCCCTAGCCTTAGCCTAGGGGAGCCCTAGCCTAAAGCCTAGGGGTGCCCTTGCCTGAAGGCTAGGGGAGCCCTAGCCTTAGCCTAGGGGAGCCCTAGCCTAAAGCCTAGGGGTGCCCTAGCCTGAAGGCTAGGGGAGCCCTAGCCTTAGCCTAGGGGAGCCCTAGCCTAAAGCCTAGGGGTGCCCTAGCCTGAAGGCTAGGGGAGCCCTAGCCTTAGCCTAGGGGAGCCCTAGCCTAAAGCCTAGGGGTGCCCTAGCCTGAAGGCTAGGGGAGCCCTAGCCTTAGCCTAGGGGAGCCCTAGCCTAAAGCCTAGGGGTGCCCTAGCCTGAAGGCTAGGGGAGCCCTAGCCTTAGCCTAGGGGAGCCCGAGCCTAAAGCCTAGGGGTGCCCTAGCCTGAAGGCTAGGGGAGCCCTAGCCTTAGCCTAGGGGAGCCCGAGCCTAAAGCCTAGGGGTGCCCTAGCCTGAAGGCTAGGGGAGCCCTAGCCTTAGCCTAGGGGAGCCCGAGCCTAAAGCCTAGGGGTGCCCTAGCCTGAAGGCTAGGGGAGCCCTAGCCTTAGCCTAGGGGAGCCCGAGCCTAAAGCCTAGGGGTGCCCTAGCCTGAAGGCTAGGGGAGCCCTAGCCTTAGCCTAGGGGAGCCCGAGCCTAACGCCTAGGGGTGCCCTAGCCTGAAGGCTAGGGGAGCCCTAGCCTTAGCCTAGGGGAGCCCTAGCCTAACGCCTAGGGGTGCCCTAGCCTGAAGGCTAGGGGAGCCCTAGCCTTAGCCTAGGGGAGCCCTAGCCTAAAGCCTAGGGGTGCCCTAGCCTGAAGGCTAGGGGAGCCCTAGCCTTAGCCTAGGGGAGCCCTAGCCTAAAGCCTAGGGGTGCCCTAGCCTGAAGGCTAGGGGAGCCCTAGCCTTAGCCTAGGGGAGCCCTAGCCTAAAGCCTAGGGGTGCCCTAGCCTGAAGGCCAGGGGAGCCCTAGCCTTAGCCTAGGGGAGCCCTAGCCTAAAGCCTAGGGGTGCCCTAGCCTGAAGGCCAGGGGAGCCCTAGCCTTAGCCTAGGGGAGCCCTAGCCTAAAGCCTAGGGGTGCCCTAGCCTGAAGGCCAGGGGAGCCCTAGCCTTAGCCTAGGGGAGCGCTAGCCTAAAGCCTAGGGGTGCCCTAGCCTGAAGGCTAGGGGAGCCCTAGCCTTAGCCTAGGGGAGCCCTAGCCTAAAGCCTAGGGGTGCCCTAGCCTGAAGGCTAGGGGAGCCCTAGCCTTAGCCTAGGGGAGCCCTAGCCTAACGCCTAGGGGTGCCCTAGCCTGAAGGCTAGGGGAGCCCTAGCCTTAGCCTAGGGGAGCCCTAGCCTAACGCCTAGGGGTGCCCTAGCCTGAAGGCTAGGGGAGCCCTAGCCTTAGCCTAGGGGAGCCCTAGCCTAAAGCCTAGGGGTGCCCTAGCCTGAAGGCTAGGGGAGCCCTAGCCTTAGCCTAGGGGAGCCCTAGCCTAAAGCCTAGGGGTGCCCTAGCCTGAAGGCTAGGGGAGCCCTAGCCTTAGCCTAGGGGAGCCCTAGCCTAAAGCCTAGGGGTGTCCTAGCCTGAAGGCTAGGGGAGCCCTAGCCTTAGCCTAGGGGAGCCCTAGCCTAAAGCCTAGGGGTGCCCTAGCCTGAAGGCTAGGGGAGCCCTAGCCTTAGCCTAGGGGAGCCCTAGCCTAAAGCCTAGGGGTGCCCTAGCCTGAAGGCTAGGGGAGCCCTAGCCTTAGCCTAGGGGAGCCCTAGCCTAAAGCCTAGGGGTGCCCTAGCCTTAGCCTAGCGGAGCCCTAGCCTTAGCCTAGGGGAGCCTAAAGCCTAGGGGTGCCCTAGCCTGAAGGCTAGGGGGGCCCTAGCCTTAGCCTAGGGGAGCCTAAAGCCTAGGGGTGCCCTAGCCTGAAGGCTAGGGGGGCCCTAGCCTTAGCCTAGGGGAGCCTAAAGCCTAGGGGTGCCCTAGCCTGAAGGCTAGGGGGGCCCTAGCCTTAGCCTAGGGGAGCCTAAAGCCTAGGGGTGCCCTAGCCTGAAGGCTAGGGTGGCCCTAGCCTTAGCCTAGGGGAGCCTAAAGCCTAGGGGTGCCCTAGCCTGAAGGCTAGGGGGGCCCTAGCCTTAGCCTAGGGGAGCCTAAAGCCTAGGGGTGCCCTAGCCTGAAGGCTAGGGGGGCCCTAGCCTTAGCCTAGGGGAGCCTAAAGCCTAGGGGTGCCCTAGCCTGAAGGCTAGGGGGGCCCTAGCCTTAGCCTAGGGGAGCCTAAAGCCTAGGGGTGCCCTAGCCTGAAGGCTAGGGGGGCCCTAGCCTTAGCCTAGGGGAGCCTAAAGCCTAGGGGTGCCCTAGCCTGAAGGCTAGGGGGGCCCTAGCCTTAGCCTAGGGGAGCCTAAAGCCTAGGGGTGCCCTAGCCTGAAGGCTAGGGGGGCCCTAGCCTTAGCCTAGGGGAGCCTAAAGCCTAGGGGTGCCCTAGCCTGAAGGCTAGGGGGGCCCTAGCCTTAGCCTAGGGGAGCCTAAAGCCTAGGGGTGCCCTAGCCTGAAGGCTAGGGGGGCCCTAGCCTTAGCCTAGGGGAGCCTAAAGCCTAGGGGTGCCCTAGCCTGAAGGCTAGGGGGGCCCTAGCCTTAGCCTAGGGGAGCCTAAAGCCTAGGGGTGCCCTAGCCTGAAGGCTAGGGGGGCCCTAGCCTTAGCCTAGGGGAGCCTAAAGCCTAGGGGTGCCCTAGCCTGAAGGCTAGGGGGGCCCTAGCCTTAGCCTAGGGGAGCCTAAAGCCTAGGGGTGCCCTAGCCTGAAGGCTAGGGGGGCCCTAGCCTTAGCCTAGGGGAGCCTAAAGCCTAGGGGTGCCCTAGCCTGAAGGCTAGGGGGGCCCTAGCCTTAGCCTAGGGGAGCCTAAAGCCTAGGGGTGCCCTAGCCTGAAGGCTAGGGGGGCCCTAGCCTTAGCCTAGGGGAGCCTAAAGCCTAGGGGTGCCCTAGCCTGAAGGCTAGGGGGGCCCTAGCCTTAGCCTAGGGGAGCCTAAAGCCTAGGGGTGCCCTAGCCTGAAGGCTAGGGGGGCCCTAGCCTTAGCCTAGGGGAGCCTAAAGCCTAGGGGTGCCCTAGCCTGAAGGCTAGGGGGGCCCTAGCCTTAGCCTAGGGGAGCCTAAAGCCTAGGGGTGCCCTAGCCTGAAGGCTAGGGGGGCCCTAGCCTTAGCCTAGGGGAGCCTAAAGCCTAGGGGTGCCCTAGCCTGAAGGCTAGGGGGGCCCTAGCCTTAGCCTAGGGGAGCCTAAAGCCTAGGGGTGCCCTAGCCTGAAGGCTAGGGGGGCCCTAGCCTTAGCCTAGGGGAGCCTAAAGCCTAGGGGTGCCCTAGCCTGAAGGCTAGGGGGGCCCTAGCCTTAGCCTAGGGGAGCCTAAAGCCTAGGGGTGCCCTAGCCTGAAGGCTAGGGGGGCCCTAGCCTTAGCCTAGGGGAGCCTAAAGCCTAGGGGTGCCCTAGCCTGAAGGCTAGGGGGGCCCTAGCCTTAGCCTAGGGGAGACTAAAGCCTAGGGGTGCCCTAGCCTGAAGGCTAGGGGGGCCCTAGCCTTAGCCTAGGGGAGCCTAAAGCCTAGGGGTGCCCTAGCCTGAAGGCTAGGGGGGCCCTAGCCTTAGCCTAGGGGAGCCTAAAGCCTAGGGGTGCCCTAGCCTGAAGGCTAGGGGGGCCCTAGCCTTAGCCTAGGGGAGCCTAAAGCCTAGGGGTGCCCTAGCCTGAAGGCTAGGGGGGCCCTAGCCTTAGCCTAGGGGAGCCTAAAGCCTAGGGGTGCCCTAGCCTGAAGGCTAGGGGGGCCCTAGCCTTAGCCTAGGGGAGCCTAAAGCCTAGGGGTGCCCTAGCCTGAAGGCTAGGGGGGCCCTAGCCTTAGCCTAGGGGAGCCTAAAGCCTAGGGGTGCCCTAGCCTGAAGGCTAGGGGGGCCCTAGCCTTAGCCTAGGGGTGCCCTAGCCTGAAGGCTAGGGGGGCCCTAGCCTTAGCCTAGGGGAGCCTAAAGCCTAGGGGTGCC
Organism: Tenrec ecaudatus; assembly: GCF_050624435.1. Lineage (NCBI taxonomy): Eukaryota > Metazoa > Chordata > Mammalia > Afrosoricida > Tenrecidae > Tenrec > Tenrec ecaudatus. Next base: position 17,014 of record NW_027458690.1, read on the forward strand.
CTAGCCTGAAGGCTAGGGGGGCCCTAGCCTTAGCCTAGGGGAGCCTAAAGCCTAGGGGTGCCCTAGCCTGAAGGCTAGGGGGGCCCTAGCCTTAGCCTAGGGGAGCCTAAAGCCTAGGGGTGCCCTAGCCTGAAGGCTAGGGGGGCCCTAGCCTTAGCCTAGGGGAGCCTAAAGCCTAGGGGTGCCCTAGCCTGAAGGCTAGGGGGGCCCTAGCCTTAGCCTAGGGGAGCCTAAAGCCTAGGGGTGCCCTAGCCTGAAGGCTAGGGGGGCCCTAGCCTTAGCCTAGGGGAGCCTAAAGCCTAGGGGTGCCCTAGCCTGAAGGCTAGGGGGGCCCTAGCCTTAGCCTAGGGGAGCCTAAAGCCTAGGGGTGCCCTAGCCTGAAGGCTAGGGGGGCCCTAGCCTTAGCCTAGGGGAGCCTAAAGCCTAGGGGTGCCCTAGCCTGAAGGCTAGGGGGGCCCTAGCCTTAGCCTAGGGGAGCCTAAAGCCTAGGGGTGCCCTAGCCTGAAGGCTAGGGGGGCCCTAGCCTTAGCCTAGGGGAGCCTAAAGCCTAGGGGTGCCCTAGCCTGAAGGCTAGGGGGGCCCTAGCCTTAGCCTAGGGGAGCCTAAAGCCTAGGGGTGCCCTAGCCTGAAGGCTAGGGGGGCCCTAGCCTTAGCCTAGGGGAGCCTAAAGCCTAGGGGTGCCCTAGCCTGAAGGCTAGGGGGGCCCTAGCCTTAGCCTAGGGGAGCCTAAAGCCTAGGGGTGCCCTAGCCTGAAGGCTAGGGGGGCCCTAGCCTTAGCCTAGGGGAGCCTAAAGCCTAGGGGTGCCCTAGCCTGAAGGCTAGGGGGGCCCTAGCCTTAGCCTAGGGGAGCCTAAAGCCTAGGGGTGCCCTAGCCTGAAGGCTAGGGGGGCCCTAGCCTTAGCCTAGGGGAGCCTAAAGCCTAGGGGTGCCCTAGCCTGAAGGCTAGGGGGGCCCTAGCCTTAGCCTAGGGGAGCCTAAAGCCTAGGGGTGCCCTAGCCTGAAGGCTAGGGGGGCCCTAGCCTTAGCCTAGGGGAGCCTAAAGCCTAGGGGTGCCCTAGCCTGAAGGCTAGGGGGGCCCTAGCCTTAGCCTAGGGGAGCCTAAAGCCTAGGGGTGCCCTAGCCTGAAGGCTAGGGGGGCCCTAGCCTTAGCCTAGGGGAGCCTAAAGCCTAGGGGTGCCCTAGCCTGAAGGCTAGGGGGGCCCTAGCCTTAGCCTAGGGGAGCCTAAAGCCTAGGGGTGCCCTAGCCTGAAGGCTAGGGGGGCCCTAGCCTTAGCCTAGGGGAGCCTAAAGCCTAGGGGTGCCCTAGCCTGAAGGCTAGGGGGGCCCTAGCCTTAGCCTAGGGGAGCCTAAAGCCTAGGGGTGCCCTAGCCTGAAGGCTAGGGGGGCCCTAGCCTTAGCCTAGGGGAGCCTAAAGCCTAGGGGTGCCCTAGCCTGAAGGCTAGGGGGGCCCTAGCCTTAGCCTAGGGGAGCCTAAAGCCTAGGGGTGCCCTAGCCTGAAGGCTAGGGGGGCCCTAGCCTTAGCCTAGGGGAGCCTAAAGCCTAGGGGTGCCCTAGCCTGAAGGCTAGGGGAGCCCTAGCCTTAGCCTAGGGGAGCCTAAAGCCTAGGGGTGCCCTAGCCTGAAGGCTAGGGGAGCCCTAGCCTTAGCCTAGGGGAGCCTAAAGCCTAGGGGTGCCCTAGCCTGAAGGCTAGGGGAGCCCTAGCCTTAGCCTAGGGGAGCCTAAAGCCTAGGGGTGCCCTAGCCTGAAGGCTAGGGGAGCCCTAGCCTTAGCCTAGGGGAGCCTAAAGCCTAGGGGTGCCCTAGCCTGAAGGCTAGGGGAGCCCTAGCCTTAGCCTAGGGGAGCCTAAAGCCTAGGGGTGCCCTAGCCTGAAGGCTAGGGGAGCCCTAGCCTTAGCCTAGGGGAGCCTAAAGCCTAGGGGTGCCCTAGCCTGAAGGCTAGGGGAGCCCTAGCCTTAGCCTAGGGGAGCCTAAAGCCTAGGGGTGCCCTAGCCTGAAGGCTAGGGGAGCCCTAGCCTTAGCCTAGGGGAGCCTAAAGCCTAGGGGTGCCCTAGCCTGAAGGCTAGGGGAGCCCTAGCCTTAGCCTAGGGGAGCCTAAAGCCTAGGGGTGCCCTAGCCTGAAGGCTAGGGGAGCCCTAGCCTTAGCCTAGGGGAGCCTAAAGCCTAGGGGTGCCCTAGCCTGAAGGCTAGGGGAGGCCTAGCCTTAGCCTAGGGGAGCCTAAAGCCTAGGGGTGCCCTAGCCTGAAGGCTAGGGGAGGCCTAGCCTTAGCCTAGGGGAGCCTAAAGCCTAGGGGTGCCCTAGCCTGAAGGCTAGGGGAGGCCTAGCCTTAGCCTAGGGGAGCCTAAAGCCTAGGGGTGCCCTAGCCTGAAGGCTAGGGGAGGCCTAGCCTTAGCCTAGGGGAGCCTAAAGCCTAGGGGTGCCCTAGCCTGAAGGCTAGGGGAGGCCTAGCCTTAGCCTAGGGGAGCCTAAAGCCTAGGGGTGCCCTAGCCTGAAGGCTAGGGGAGCCCTAGCCTTAGCCTAGGGGAGCCTAAAGCCTAGGGGTGCCCTAGCCTGAAGGCTAGGGGAGCCCTAGCCTTAGCCTAGGGGAGCCTAAAGCCTAGGGGTGCCCTAGCCTGAAGGCTAGGGGAGCCCTAGCCTTAGCCTAGGGGAGCCTAAAGCCTAGGGGTGCCCTAGCCTGAAGGCTAGGGGAGCCCTAGCCTTAGCCTAGGGGAGCCTAAAGCCTAGGGGTGCCCTAGCCTGAAGGCTAGGGGAGCCCTAGCCTTAGCCTAGGGGAGCCTAAAGCCTAGGGGTGCCCTAGCCTGAAGGCTAGGGGAGCCCTAGCCTTAGCCTAGGGGAGCCTAAAGCCTAGGGGTGCCCTAGCCTGAAGGCTAGGGGAGCCCTAGCCTTAGCCTAGGGGAGCCCTAGCCTAAAGCCTAGGGGTGCCCTTGCCTGAAGGCTAGGGGAGCCCTAGCCTTAGCCTAGGGGAGCCCTAGCCTAAAGCCTAGGGCTGCCCTAGCCTGAAGGCTAGGGGAGCCCTAGCCTTAGCCTAGGGGAGCCCTAGCCTAAAGCCTAGGGGTGCCCTAGCCTGAAGGCTAGGGGAGCCCTAGCCTTAGCCTAGGGGAGCCCGAGCCTAAAGCCTAGGGGTGCCCTAGCCTGAAGGCTAGGGGAGCCCTAGCCTTAGCCTAGGGGAGCCCGAGCCTAAAGCCTAGGGGTGCCCTAGCCTGAAGGCTAGGGGAGCCCTAGCCTTAGCCTAGGGGAGCCCGAGCCTAAAGCCTAGGGGTGCCCTAGCCTGAAGGCTAGGGGAGCCCTAGCCTTAGCCTAGGGGAGCCCGAGCCTAAAGCCTAGGGGTGCCCTAGCCTGAAGGCTAGGGGAGCCCTTGCCTTAGCCTAGGGGAGCCCGAGCCTAAAGCCTAGGGGTGCCCTAGCCTGAAGGCTAGGGGAGCCCTAGCCTTAGCCTAGGGGAGCCCGAGCCTAAAGCCTAGGGGTGCCCTAGCCTGAAGGCTAGGGGAGCCCTAGCCTTAGCCTAGGGGAGCCCGAGCCTAAAGCCTAGGGGTGCCCTAGCCTGAAGGCTAGGGGAGCCCTAGCCTTAGCCTAGGGGAGCCCGAGCCTAAAGCCTAGGGGTGCCCTAGCCTGAAGGCTAGGGGAGCCCTAGCCTTAGCCTAGGGGAGCCCGAGCCTAAAGCCTAGGGGTGCCCTAGCCTGAAGGCTAGGGGAGCCCTAGCCTTAGCCTAGGGGAGCCCGAGCCTAAAGCCTAGGGGTGCCCTAGCCTGAAGGCTAGGGGAGCCCTAGCCTTAGCCTAGGGGAGCCCGAGACTAAAGCCTAGGGGTGCCCTAACCTGAAGGCTAGGGGAGCCCTAGCCTTAGCCTAGGGGAGCCCGAGCCTAAAGCCTAGGGGTGCCCTAGCCTGAAGGCTAGGGGAGCCCTAGCCTTAGCCTAGGGGAGCCCGAGCCTAAAGCCTAGGGGTGCCCTAGCCTGAAGGCTAGGGGAGCCCTAGCCTTAGCCTAGGGGAGCCCGAGCCTAAAGCCTAGGGGTGCCCTAGCCTGAAGGCTAGGGGAGCCCTAGCCTTAGCCTAGGGGAGCCCGAGCCTAAAGCCTAGGGGTGCCCTAGCCTGAAGGCTAGGGGAGCCCTAGCCTTAGCCTAGGGGAGCCTAAAGCCTAGGGGTGCCCTAGCCTGAAGGCTAGGGGAGCCCCAGCCTTAGCCTAGGGGAGCCTAAAGCCTAGGGGTGCCCTAGCCTGAAGGCTAGGGGAGCCCTAGCCTTAGCCTAGGGGAGCCTAAAGCCTAGGGGTGCCCTAGCCTGAAGGCTAGGGGAGCCCTAGCCTTAGCCTAGGGGAGCCTAAAGCCTAGGGGTGCCCTAGCCTGAAGGCTAGGGGAGCCCTAGCCTTAGCCTAGTGGAGCCCTAGCCTAAAGCCTAGGGGTGCCCTAGCCTGAAGGCTAGGGGAGCCCTAGCCTTAGCCTAGGGCAGCCTAAAGCCTAGGGGTGCCCTAGCCTGAAGGCTAGGGGAGCCCTAGCCTTAGCCTAGGGGAGCCTAAAGCCTAGGGGTGCCCTAGCCTGAAGGCTAGGGGAGCCCAAGCCTTAGCCTAGGGGAGCCCTAGCCTAAAGCCTAGGGGTGCCCTAGCCTGAAGGCTAGGGAAGCCCTAGCCTTAGCCTAGGGTAGCCTAAAGCCTAGGGGTGCCCTAGCCTGAAGGCTAGGGGATCCCTAGCCTTAGCCTAGGGGAGCCCTAGCCTAAAGCCTAGGGGTGCCCTAGCCTGAAGGCTAGGGGAGCCCTAGCCTTAGCCTAGGGGAGCCTAAAGCCTAGGGGTGCCCCAGCCTGAAGGCTAGGGGAGCCCTAACCTTAGCCTAGGGGAGCCCTAGCCTAAAGCCTAGGGGTGCCCTAGCCTGAAGGTTAGGGGAGCCCTAGCCTTAGCCTAGGGGAGCCTAAAGCCTAGGGGTGCCCTAGCCTGAAGGCTAGGGGAGCCCTAGCCTTAGCCTAGGGGAGCCTTAGCCTAAAGCCTAGGGGTGCCCTAGCCTGAAGGCTAGGGGAGCCCTAGCCTTAGCCTAGGAGGAGCCTGAAGCCTAGGGGTTCCCTAGCCTGAAGGCTAGGGGAGCCCTAGCCTTAGCCTAGGGGAGCCTGAAGCCTAGGGGTGCCCTAGCCTGAAGGCTAGAGGAGCCCTAGCCTTAGCCTAGGGGAGCCTGAAGCCTAGGGGTGCCCTAGCCTGAAGGCTAGGGGAGCCCTAGCCTTAGCCTAGGGGAGCCCTCGCCTGAAGCCTAGGGGTGCCCTAGCCTGAAGGCTAGGGGAGCCCTAGCCTTAGCCTAGGGGAGCCTAAAGCCTAGGGGTGCCCTAGCCTGAAGGCTAGGGGGGCCCTAGCCTTAGCCTAGGGGAGCCTAAAGCCTAGGGGTGCCCTAGCCTGAAGGCTAGGGGGGCCCTAGCCTTAGCCTAGGGGAGCCTAAAGCCTAGGGGTGCCCTAGCCTGAAGGCTAGGGGGGCCCTAGCCTTAGCCTAGGGGAGCCTAAAGCCTAGGGGTGCCCTAGCCTGAAGGCTAGGGGGGCCCTAGCCTTAGCCTAGGGGAGCCTAAAGCCTAGGGGTGCCCTAGCCTGAAGGCTAGGGGGGCCCTAGCCTTAGCCTAGGGGAGCCTAAAGCCTAGGGGTGCCCTAGCCTGAAGGCTAGGGGGGCCCTAGCCTTAGCCTAGGGGAGCCTAAAGCCTAGGGGTGCCCTAGCCTGAAGGCTAGGGGGGCCCTAGCCTTAGCCTAGGGGAGCCTAAAGCCTAGGGGTGCCCTAGCCTGAAGGCTAGGGGAGCCCTAGCCTTAGCCTAGGGGAGCCTAAAGCCTAGGGGTGCCCTAGCCTGAAGGCTAGGGGAGCCCTAGCCTTAGCCTAGGGGAGCCTAAAGCCTAGGGGTGCCCTAGCCTGAAGGCTAGGGGAGCCCTAGCCTTAGCCTAGGGGAGCCTAAAGCCTAGGGGTGCCCTAGCCTGAAGGCTAGGGGAGCCCTAGCCTTAGCCTAGGGGAGCCTAAAGCCTAGGGGTGCCCTAGCCTGAAGGCTAGGGGAGCCCTAGCCTTAGCCTAGGGGAGCCTAAAGCCTAGGGGTGCCCTAGCCTGAAGGCTAGGGGAGCCCTAGCCTTAGCCTAGGGGGAGCCTAAAGCCTAGGGGTGCCCTAGCCTGAAGGCTAGGGGAGCCCTAGCCTTAGCCTAGGGGAGCCTAAAGCCTAGGGGTGCCCTAGCCTGAAGGCTAGGGGAGCCCTAGCCTTAGCCTAGGGGAGCCTAAAGCCTAGGGGTGCCCTAGCCTGAAGGCTAGGGGAGCCCTAGCCTTAGCCTAGGGGAGCCTAAAGCCTAGGGGTGCCCTAGCCTGAAGGCTAGGGGAGCCCTAGCCTTAGCCTAGGGGAGCCTAAAGCCTAGGGGTGCCCTAGCCTGAAGGCTAGGGGAGCCCTAGCCTTAGCCTAGGGGAGCCTAAAGCCTAGGGGTGCCCTAGCCTGAAGGCTAGGGGAGCCCTAGCCTTAGCCTAGGGGAGCCTAAAGCCTAGGGGTGCCCTAGCCTGAAGGCTAGGGGAGCCCTAGCCTTAGCCTAGGGGAGCCTAAAGCCTAGGGGTGCCCTAGCCTGAAGGCTAGGGGAGCCCTAGTCTTAGCCTAGGGGAGCCTAAAGCCTAGGGGTGCCCTAGCCTGAAGGCTAGGGGAGCCCTAGCCTTAGCCTAGGGGAGCCTAAAGCCTAGGGGTGCCCTAGCCTGAAGGCTAGGGGAGCCCTAGCCTTAGCCTAGGGGAGCCTAAAGCCTAGGGGTGCCCTAGCCTGAAGGCTAGGGGAGCCCTAGCCTTAGCCTAGGGGAGCCTAAAGCCTAGGGGTGCCCTAGCCTGAAGGCTAGGGGAGCCCTAGCCTTAGCCTAGGGGAGCCTAAAGCCTAGGGGTGCCCTAGCCTGAAGGCTAGGGGAGCCCTAGCCTTAGCCTAGGGGAGCCTAAAGCCTAGGGGTGCCCTAGCCTGAAGGCTAGGGGAGCCCTAGCCTTAGCCTAGGGGAGCCTAAAGCCTAGGGGTGCCCTAGCCTGAAGGCTAGGGGAGCCCTAGCCTTAGCCTAGGGGAGCCTAAAGCCTAGGGGTGCCCTAGCCTGAAGGCTAGGGGAGCCCTAGCCTTAGCCTAGGGGAGCTCTAGCCTAAAGCCTAGGGGTGCCCTAGCCTGAAGGCTAGGGGAGCCCTAGCCTTAGCCTAGGGGAGCCTAAAGCCTAGGGGTGCCCTAGCCTGAAGGCTAGGGGAGCCCTAGCCTTAGCCTAGGGGAGCCTAAAGCCTAGGGGTGCCCTAGCCTGAAGGCTAGGGGAGCCCTAGCCTTAGCCTAGGGGAGCCTAAAGCCTAGGGGTGCCCTAGCCTGAAGGCTAGGGGAGCCCTAGCCTTAGCCTAGGGGAGCCTAAAGCCTAGGGGTGCCCTAGCCTGAAGGCTAGGGGAGCCCTAGCCTTAGCCTAGGGGAGCCCTAGCCTAAAGCCTAGGGGTGCCCTTGCCTGAAGGCTAGGGGAGCCTAGCCTTAGCCTAGGGGAGCCCTAGCCTAAAGCCTAGGGGTGCCCTAGCCTTAAGGCTAGGGGAGCCCTAGCCTTAGCCTAGGGGAGCCCTAGCCTAAAGCCTAGGGGTGCCCTAGCCTGAAGGCTAGGGGAGACATAGCCTTAGCCTAGGGGAGCCCTAGCCTAAAGCCTAGGGGTGCCCTAGCCTGAAGGCTAGGGGAGCCCTAGCCTTAGCCTAGGGGAGCCCTAGCCTAAAGCCTAGGGGTGCCCTTGCCTGAAGGCTAGGGGAGCCCTAGCCTTAGCCTAGGGGAGCCCTTGCCTAAAGCCTAGGGGTGCCCTAGCCTGAAGGCTAGGGGAGCCCTAGCCTTAGCCTAGGGGAGCCCTAGCCTAAAGCCTAGGGGTGCCCTAGCCTGAAGGCTAGGGGAGCCCTAGCCTTAGCCTAGGGGAGCCCTAGCCTAAAGCCTAGGGGTGCCCTAGCCTGAAGGCTAGGGGAGCCCTAGCCTTAGCCTAGGGGAGCCCTAGCCTAAAGCCTAGGGGTGCCCTAGCCTGAAGGCTAGGGGAGCCCTAGCCTTAGCCTAGGGGAGCCCTAGCCTAAAGCCTAGGGGTGCCCTACCCTGAAGGCTAGGGGAGCCCTAGCCTTAGCCTAGGGGAGCCCTAGCCTAAAGCCTAGGGGTGCCCTAGCCTGAAGGCTAGGGGAGCCCTAGCCTTAGCCTAGGGGAGCCCTAGCCTAAAGCCTAGGGGTGCCCTAGCCTGAAGGCTAGGGGAGCCCTAGCCTTAGCCTAGGGGAGCCCTAGCCTAAAGCCTAGGCGTGCCCTAGCCTGAAGGCTAGGGGAGCCCTAGCCTTAGCCTAGGGGAGCCCTAGCCTAAAGCCTAGGGGTGCCCTAGCCTGAAGGCTAGGGGAGCCCTAGCCTTAGCCTAGGGGAGCCCTAGCCTAAAGCCTAGGGGTGCCCTAGCCTGAAGGCTAGGGGAGCCCTAGCCTTAGCCTAGGGGAGCCGAGCCTAAAGCCTAGGGGTGCCCTAGCCTGAAGGCTAGGGGAGCCCTAGCTTTAGCCTAGGGGAGCCCGAGCCTAAAGCCTAGGGGTGCCCTAGCCTGAAGGCTAGGGGAGCCCTAGCCTTAGCCTAGGGGAGCCCGAGCCTAAAGCCTAGGGGTGCCCTAGCCTGAAGGCTAGGGGAGCCCTAGCCTTAGCCTAGGGGAGCCCGAGCCTAAAGCCTAGGGGTGCCCTAGCCTGAAGGCTAGGGGAGCCCTAGCCTTAGCCTAGGGGAGCCCGAGCCTAAAGCCTAGGGGTGCCCTAGCCTGAAGGCTAGGGGAGCCCTAGCCTTAGCCTAGGGGAGCCCGAGCCTAAAGCCTAGGGGTGCCCTAGCCTGAAGGCTAGGGGAGCCCTAGCCTTAGCCTAGGGGAGCCCGAGCCTAAAGCCTAGGGGTGCCCTAGCCTGAAGGCTAGGGGAGCCCTAGCCTTAGCCTAGGGGAGCCCGAGCCTAAAGCCTAGGGGTGCCCTAGCCTGAAGGCTAGGGGAGCCCTAGCCTTAGCCTAGGGGAGCCTAAAGCCTAGGGGTGCCCTAGCCTGAAGGCTAGGGGAGCCCTAGCCTTAGCCTAGGGGAGCCTAAAGCCTAGGGGTGCCCTAGCCTGAAGGCTAGGGGAGCCCTAGCCTTAGCCTAGGGGAGCCTAAAGCCTAGGGGTGCCCTAGCCTGAAGGCTAGGGGAGCCCTAGCCTTAGCCTAGGGGAGCCTAAAGCCTAGGGGTGCCCTAGCCTGAAGGCTAGGGGAGCCCTAGCCTTAGCCTAGGGGAGCCTAAAGCCTAGGGGTGCCCTAGCCTGAAGGCTAGGGGAGCCCTAGACTTAGCCTAGGGGAGCCCTAGCCTAAAGCCTAGGGGTGCCCTAGCCTGAAGGCTAGGGGAGCCCTAGCCTTAGCCTAGGGCAGCCTAAAGCCTAGGGGTGCCCTAGCCTGAAGGCTAGGGGAGCCCTAGCCTTAGCCTAGGGGAGCCTAAAGCCTAGGGGTGCCCTAGCCTGAAGGCTAGGGGAGCCCAAGCCTTAGCCTAGGGGAGCCCTAGCCTAAAGCCTAGGGGTGCCCTAGCCTGAAGGCTAGGGGAGCCCTAGCCTTAGCCTAGGGTAGCCTAAAGCCTAGGGGTGCCCTAGCCTGAAGGCTAGGGGATCCCTAGCCTTAGCCTAGGGGAGCCCTAGCCTAAAGCCTAGGGGTGCCCTAGCCTGAAGGCTAGGGGAGCCCTAGCCTTAGCCTAGGGGAGCCTAAAGCCTAGGGGTGCCCCAGCCAGAAGGCTAGGGGAGCCCTAACCTTAGCCTAGGGGAGCCCTAGCCTAAAGCCTAGGGGTGCCCTAGCCTGAAGGTTAGGGGAGCCCTAGCCTTAGCCTAGGGGAGCCTAAAGCCTAGGGGTGCCCTAGCCTGAAGGCTAGGGGAGCCCTAGCCTTAGCCTAGGGGAGCCCTAGCCTAAAGCCTAGGGGTGCCCTAGCCTGAAGGCTAGGGGAGCCCTAGCCTTAGCCTAGGGGAGCCTGAAGCCTAGGGGTGCCCTAGCCTGAAGGCTAGGGGAGCCCTAGCCTTAGCCTAGGGGAGCCTGAAGCCTAGGGGTGCCCTAGCCTGAAGGCTAGGGGAGCCCTAGCCTTAGCCTAGGGGAGCCTAAAGCCTAGGGGTGCCCTAGCCTGAAGGCTTGGGGAGCCCTAGCCTTAGCCTAGGGGAGCCTAAAGCCTAGGGGTGCCCTAGCCTGAAGGCTAGGGGAGCCCTAGCCTTAGCCTAGGGGAGCCCTAGCCTAAAGCCTAGGCGTGCCCTAGCCTGAAGGCTAGGGGAGCCCTAGCCTTAGCCTAGGGGAGCCCTAGCCTAAAGCCTAGGGGTGCCCTAGCCTGAAGGCTAGGGGAGCCCTAGCCTTAGCCTAGGGGAGCCCTAGCCTAAAGCCTAGGCGTGCCCTAGCCTGAAGGCTAGGGGAGCCCTAGCCTTAGCCTAGGGGAGCCCTAGCCTAAAGCCTAGGGGTGCCCTAGCCTGAAGGCTAGGGGAGCCCTAGCCTTACCTAGGGGAGCCCTAGCCTAAAGCCTAGGGGTGCCCTAGCCTGAAGGCTAGGGGAGCCCTAGCCTTAGCCTAGGGGAGCCGAGCCTAAAGCCTAGGGGTGCCCTAGCCTGAAGGCTAGGGGAGCCCTAGCTTTAGCCTAGGGGAGCCCGAGCCTAAAGCCTAGGTGTGCCCTAGCCTGAAGGCTAGGGGAGCCCTAGCCTTAGCCTAGGGGAGCCCGAGCCTAAAGCCTAGGGGTGCCCTAGCCTGAAGGCTAGGGGAGCCCTAGCCTTAGCCTAGGGGAGCCCGAGCCTAAAGCCTAGGGGTGCCCTAGCCTGAAGGCTAGGGGAGCCCTAGCCTTAGCCTAGGGGAGCCCGAGCCTAAAGCCTAGGGGTGCCCTAGCCTGAAGGCTAGGGGAGCCCTAGCCTTAGCCTAGGGGAGCCCGAGCCTAAAGCCTAGGGGTGCCCTAGCCTGAAGGCTAGGGGAGCCCTAGCCTTAGCCTAGGGGAGCCCGAGCCTAAAGCCTAGGGGTGCCGTAGCCTGAAGGCTAGGGGAGCCCTAGCCTTAGCCTAGGGGAGCCCGAGCCTAAAGCCTAGGGGTGCCGTAGCCTGAAGGCTAGGGGAGCCCTAGCCTTAGCCTAGGGGAGCCCGAGCCTAAAGCCTAGGGGTGCCCTAGCCTGAAGGCTAGGGGAGCCCTAGCCTTAGCCTAGGGGAGCCCGAGCCTAAAGGCCTAGGGGTGCCCTAGCCTGAAGGCTAGGGGAGCCCTAGCCTTAGCCTAGGGGAGCCTAAAGCCTAGGGGTGCCCTAGCCTGAAGGCTAGGGGAGCCCTAGCCTTAGCCTAGGGGAGCCTAAAGCCTAGGGGTGCCCTAGCCTGAAGGCTAGGGGAGCCCTAGCCTTAGCCTAGGGGAGCCTAAAGCCTAGGGGTGCCCTAGCCTGAAGGCTAGGGGAGCCCGAGCCTTAGCCTAGGGGAGCCTAAAGCCTAGGGGTGCCCTAGCCTGAAGGCTAGGGGAGCCCTAGCCTTAGCCTAGGGGAGCCCTAGCCTAAAGCCTAGGGGTGCCCTAGCCTGAAGGCTAGGGGAGCCCTAGCCTTAGCCTAGGGCAGCCTAAAGCCTAGGGGTGCCCTAGCCTGAAGGCTAGGGGAGCCCTAGCCTTAGCCTAGGGGAGCCTAAAGCCTAGGGGTGCCCTAGCCTGAAGGCTAGGGGAGCCCAAGCCTTAGCCTAGGGGAGCCCTAGCCTAAAGCCTAGGGGTGCCCTAGCCTGAAGGCTAGGGGAGCCCTAGCCTTAGCCTAGGGTAGCCTAAAGCCTAGGGGTGCCCTAGCCTGAAGGCTAGGGGATCCCTAGCCTTAGCCTAGGGGAGCCCTAGCCTAAAGCCTAGGGGTGCCCTAGCCTGAAGGCTAGGGGAGCCCTAGCCTTAGCCTAGGGGAGCCTAAAGCCTAGGGGTGCCCTAGCCTGAAGGCTAGGGGAGCCCTAGCCTTAGCCTAGGGGAGCCCTAGCCTAAAGCCTAGGGGTGCCCTAGCCTGAAGGTTAGGGGAGCCCTAGCCTTAGCCTAGGGGAGCCTAAAGCCTAGGGGTGCCCTAGCCTGAAGGCTAGGGGAGCCCTAGCCTTAGCCTAGGGGAGCCTAAAGCCTAGGGGTGCCCTAGCCTGAAGGCTAGGGGAGCCCTAGCCTTAGCCTAGGGGAGCCTGAAGCCTAGGGGTGCCCTAGCCTGAAGGCTAGGGGAGCCCTAGCCTTAGCCTAGGGGAGCCTAAAGCCTAGGGGTGCCCTAGCCTGAAGGCTAGGGGAGCCCTAGCCTTAGCCTAGGGGAGCCTAAAGCCTAGGGGTGCCCTAGCCTGAAGGCTAGGGGAGCCCTAGCCTTAGCCTAGGGGAGCCTAAAGCCTAGGGGTGCCCTAGCCTGAAGGCTAGGGGAGCCCTAGCCTTAGCCTAGGGGAGCCCTAGCCTAAAGCCTAGGGGTGCCCTA
>NW_027458691.1:0-29316 GCF_050624435.1 Tenrec ecaudatus
GGGCCCCCCTAGGCTTTAGGCTCCCCCAGGCTAAGGCTAGGGCTCCCCTAGGCTAAGGCCAGGGCTCCCCTAGCCTTCAGGCTAGGGCCCCCCTAGGCTTTAGGCTCCCCCAGGCTAAGGCTAGGGCTCCCCTAGGCTAAGGCCAGGGCTCCCCTAGCCTTCAGGCTAGGGCCCCCCTAGGCTTTAGGCTCCCCCAGGCTAAGGCTAGGGCTCCCCTAGGCTAAGGCCAGGGCTCCCCTAGCCTTCAGGCTAGGGCCCCCCTAGGCTTTAGGCTCCCCCAGGCTAAGGCTAGGGCTCCCCTAGGCTAAGGCCAGGGCTCCCCTAGCCTTCAGGCTAGGGCCCCCCTAGGCTTTAGGCTCCCCCAGGCTAAGGCTAGGGCTCCCCTAGGCTAAGGCCAGGGCTCCCCTAGCCTTCAGGCTAGGGCCCCCCTAGGCTTTAGGCTCCCCCAGGCTAAGGCTAGGGCTCCCCTAGGCTAAGGCCAGGGCTCCCCTAGCCTTCAGGCTCGGGCCCCCCTAGGCTTTAGGCTCCCCCAGGCTAAGGCTAGGGCTCCCCTAGGCTAAGGCCAGGGCTCCCCTAGCCTTCAGGCTCGGGCCCCCCTAGGCTTTAGGCTCCCCCAGGCTAAGGCTAGGGCTCCCCTAGGCTAAGGCCAGGGCTCCCCTAGCCTTCAGGCTCGGGCCCCCCTAGGCTTTAGGCTCCCCCAGGCTAAGGCTAGGGCTCCCCTAGGCTAAGGCCAGGGCTCCCCTAGCCTTCAGGCTCGGGCCCCCCTAGGCTTTAGGCTCCCCCAGGCTAAGGCTAGGGCTCCCCTAGGCTAAGGCCAGGGCTCCCCTAGCCTTCAGGCTCGGGCCCCCCTAGGCTTTAGGCTCCCCCAGGCTAAGGCTAGGGCTCCCCTAGGCTAAGGCCAGGGCTCCCCTAGCCTTCAGGCTCGGGCCCCCCTAGGCTTTAGGCTCCCCCAGGCTAAGGCTAGGGCTCCCCTAGGCTAAGGCCAGGGCTCCCCTAGCCTTCAGGCTCGGGCCCCCCTAGGCTTTAGGCTCCCCCAGGCTAAGGCTAGGGCTCCCCTAGGCTAAGGCCAGGGCTCCCCTAGCCTTCAGGCTCGGGCCCCCCTAGGCTTTAGGCTCCCCCAGGCTAAGGCTAGGGCTCCCCTAGGCTAAGGCCAGGGCTCCCCTAGCCTTCAGGCTCGGGCCCCCCTAGGCTTTAGGCTCCCCCAGGCTAAGGCTAGGGCTCCCCTAGGCTAAGGCCAGGGCTCCCCTAGCCTTCAGGCTAGGGCCCCCCTAGGCTTTAGGCTCCCCCAGGCTAAGGCTAGGGCTCCCCTAGGCTAAGGCCAGGGCTCCCCTAGCCTTCAGGCTAGGGCCCCCCTAGGCTTTAGGCTCCCCCAGGCTAAGGCTAGGGCTCCCCTAGGCTAAGGCCAGGGCTCCCCTAGCCTTCAGGCTAGGGCCCCCCTAGGCTTTAGGCTCCCCCAGGCTAAGGCTAGGGCTCCCCTAGGCTAAGGCCAGGGCTCCCCTAGCCTTCAGGCTAGGGCCCCCCTAGGCTTTAGGCTCCCCCAGGCTAAGGCTAGGGCTCCCCTAGGCTAAGGCCAGGGCTCCCCTAGCCTTCAGGCTAGGGCCCCCCTAGGCTTTAGGCTCCCCCAGGCTAAGGCTAGGGCTCCCCTAGGCTAAGGCCAGGGCTCCCCTAGCCTTCAGGCTAGGGCCCCCCTAGGCTTTAGGCTCCCCCAGGCTAAGGCTAGGGCTCCCCTAGGCTAAGGCCAGGGCTCCCCTAGCCTTCAGGCTAGGGCCCCCCTAGGCTTTAGGCTCCCCCAGGCTAAGGCTAGGGCTCCCCTAGGCTAAGGCCAGGGCTCCCCTAGCCTTCAGGCTAGGGCCCCTAGGCTTTAGGCTCCCCCAGGCTAAGGCTAGGGCTCCCCTAGGCTAAGGCCAGGGCTCCCCTAGCCTTCAGGCTAGGGCCCCCCTAGGCTTTAGGCTCCCCCAGGCTAAGGCTAGGGCTCCCCTAGGCTAAGGCCAGGGCTCCCCTAGCCTTCAGGCTAGGGCGCCCCTAGGCTTTAGGCTCCCCCAGGCTAAGGCTAGGGCTCCCCTAGGCTAAGGCCAGGGCTCCCCTAGCCTTCAGGCTAGGGCCCCCCTAGGCTTTAGGCTCCCCCAGGCTAAGGATAGGGCTCCCCTAGGCTAAGGCCAGGGCTCCCCTAGCCTTCAGGCTAGGGCCCCCCTAGGCTTTAGGCTCCCCCAGGCTAAGGCTAGGGCTCCCCTAGGCTAAGGCCAGGGCTCCACTAGCCTTCAGGCTAGGGCCCCCCTAGGCTTTAGGCTCCCCCAGGCTAAGGCTAGGGCTCCCCTAGGCTAAGGCCAGGGCTCCCCTAGCCTTCAGGCTAGGGCCCCCCTAGGCTTTAGGCTCCCCAGGCTAAGGCTAGGGCTCCCCTAGGCTAAGGCCAGGGCTCCCCTAGCCTTCAGGCTAGGGCCCCCCTAGGCTTTAGGCTCCCCCAGGCTAAGGCTAGGGCTCCCCTAGGCTAAGGCCAGGGCTCCCCTAGCCTTCAGGCTAGGGCCCCCCTAGGCTTTAGGCTCCCCTAGGCTAAGGCCAGGGCTCCCCTAGCCTTCAGGCTAGGGATCCCCCTAGGCTTTAGGCTCCCCTAGGCTAAGGCCAGGGCTCCCCTAGCCTTCAGGCTAGGGCCCCCCTAGGCTTTAGGTTCCCCTAGGCTAAGGCCAGGGCTCCCCTAGCCTTCAGGCTAGGGCCCCCCTAGGCTTTAGGCTCCCCTAGGCTAAGGCTAGGGCTCCCCTAGCCTTCAGGCTAGGGCCCCCCTAGGCTTTAGGCTCCCCTAGGCTAAGGCTAGGGCTCCCCTAGCCTTCAGGCTAGGGCCCCCCTAGGCTTTAGGCTCCCCTAGGCTAAGGCTAGGGCTCCCCTAGCCTTCAGGCTAGGGCCCCCCTAGGCTTTAGGCTCCCCTAGGCTAAGGCTAGGACTCCCCTAGCCTTCAGGCTAGGGCCCCCCTAGGCTTTAGGCTCCCCTAGGCTAAGGCTAGGGCTCCCCTAGCCTTCAGGCTAGGGCACCCCTAGGCTTTAGGCTCCCCTAGGCTAAGGCTAGGGCTCCCCTAGCCTTCAGGCTAGGGCACCCTAGGCTTTAGGCTCCCCTAGGCTAAGGCTAGGGCTCCGCTAGCCTTCAGGCTAGGGCACCCCTAGGCTTTAGGCTCCCCTAGGCTAAGGCTAGGGATCCCCTAGGCTAAGGCTAGGGCTCCCCTAGCCTTCAGGCTAGGGCACCCCTAGGCTTTAGGCTCCCCTAGGCTAAGGCTAGGGCTCCCCTAGGCTAAGGCTAGGGCTCCCCTAGGCTAAGGCTAGGGCTCCCCTAGCCTTCAGGCTAGGGCACCCCTAGGCTTTAGGCTCCCCTAGGCTAAGGCTAGGGCTCCCCTAGGCTAAGGCTAGGGCTCCCCTAGCCTTCAGGCTAGGGCACCCCTAGGCTTTAGGCTCCCGTAGACTAAGGCTAGGGCTCCCCTAGGATAAGGCTAGGGCTCCCCTAGCCTTCAGGCTAGGGCACCCCTAGGCTTTAGGCTCCCCTAGTCTAAGGCTAGGGCTCCCCTAGCCTTCAGGCTAGTGCACCCCTAGGCTTTAGGCTCCCCTAGGCTAAGGCTAGGGCTCCCCTAGGCTAAGGCTAGGGCTCCCCTAGCCTTCAGGCTAGGGCACCCCTAGGCTTTAGGCTCCCCTAGGCTAAGGCTAGGGCTCCCCTAGGCTAAGGCTAGGGCTCCCCTAGCCTTCAGGCTAGGGCACCCCTAGGCTTTAGGCTCCCCTAGGCTAAGGCTAGGGCTCCCCTAGGCTAAGGCTAGGGCTCCCCTAGCCTTCAGGCTAGGGCACTCCTAGGCTTTAGGCTCCCCTAGGCTAAGGCTAGGGCTCCCCTAGGCTAAGGCTAGGGCTCCCCTAGCCTTCAGGCTAGGGCACCCCTAGGCTTTAGGCTCCCCTAGGCTAAGGCTAGGGCTCCCCTAGGCTAAGGCTAGGGCTCCCCTAGCATTCAGGCTAGGGCACCCCTAGGCTTTAGGCTCCCCTAGGCTAAGGCTAGGGCTCCCCTAGGCTAAGGTTAGGGCTCCCCTAGCCTTCAGGCTAGGGCACCCCTAGGCTTTAGGCTCCCAGGCTCCCCTAGGCTAAGGCTAGGGCTCCCCTAGGCTAAGGCTAGGGATCCCCTAGCCTTCAGGCTAGGGCACCCCTAGGCTTTAGGCTCCCCTAGGCTAAGGCTAGGGCTCCCCTAGGCTAAGGCTAGGGCTCCCCTAGCCTTCAGGCTAGGGCACCCCTAGGCTTTAGGCTAGGGCTCCCCTAGGCTAAGGCTAGGGCTCCCCTAGCCTTCAGGCTAGGGCACCCCTAGGCTTTAGGCTAGGCTCCCCTAGGCTAAGGCTAGGGCTCCCCTAGCCTTCAGGCTAGGGCACCCCTAGGCTTTAGGCTAGGGCTGGCCTAGGCTAAGGCTAGGGCTCCCCTAGCCTTCAGGCTAGGGCACCCCTAGCCTTCAGGCTAGGGCACCCCTAGGCTTTAGGCTAGGGCTCCCCTAGGCTAAGGCTAGGGCTCCCCTAGCCTTCAGGCTAGGGCACCCCTAGGCTTTAGGCTAGGGCTCCCCTAGGCTAAGGCTAGGGCTCCCCTAGCCTTCAGGCTAGGGCACCCCTAGGCTTTAGGCTAGGGCTGGCCTAGGCTAAGGCTAGGGCTCCCCTAGCCTTCAGGCTAGGGCACCCCTAGGCTTTAGGCTAGGGCTCCCCTAGGCTAAGGCTAGGGCTCCCCTAGCCTTCAGGCTAGGGCACCCCTAGGCTTTAGGCTAGGGCTCCCCTAGGCTAAGGCTAGGGCTCCCCTAGCCTTCAGGCTAGGGCACCCCTAGGCTTTAGGCTAGGGCTCCCCTAGGCTAAGGCTAGGGCTCCCCTAGCCTTCAGGCTAGGGCACCCCTAGGCTTTAGGCTCCCCTAGGCTAAGGCTAGGGCTCCCCTAGCCTTCAGGCTAGGGCACCCCTAGGCTTTAGGCTCCCCTAGGCTAAGGCTAGGGCTCCCCTAGCCTTCGGGCTAGGGCACCCCTAGGCTTTAGGCTCCCCTAGGCTAAGGCTAGGGCTCCCCTAGCCTTCGGGCTAGGGCACCCCTAGGCTTTAGGCTCCCCTAGGCTAAGGCTAGGGCTCCCCTAGCCTTCGGGCTAGGGCACCCCTAGGCTTTAGGCTCCCCTAGGCTAAGGCTAGGGCTCCCCTAGCCTTCGGGCTAGGGCACCCCTAGGCTTTAGGCTCCCCTAGGCTAAGGCTAGGGCTCCCCTAGCCTTCGGGCTAGGGCACCCCTAGGCTTTAGGCTCCCCTAGGCTAAGGCTAGGGCTCCCCTAGCCTTCAGGCTAGGGCACCCCTAGGCTTTAGGCTCCCCTAGGCTAAGGCTAGGGCTCCCCTAGCCTTCAGGCTAGGGCACCCCTAGGCTTTAGGCTCCCCTAGGCTAAGGCTAGGGCTCCCCTAGCCTTCAGGCTAGGGCACCCCTAGGCTTTAGGCTTCCCTAGGCTAAGGCTAGGGCTCCCCTAGCCTTCAGGCTAGGGCACCCCTAGGCTTTAGGCTCCCCTAGGCTAAGGCTAGGGCCCCCCAGCCTTCAGGCTAGGGCACCCCTAGGCTTTAGGCTCCCCTAGGCTAAGGCTAGGGCTCCCCCAGCCTTCAGGCTAGGGCACCCCTAGGCTTTAGGCTCCCCTAGGCTAAGGCTAGGGCTCCCCCAGCCTTCAGGCTAGGGCACCCCTAGGCTTTAGGCTCCCCTAGGCTAAGGCTAGGGCTCCCCCAGCCTTCAGGCTAGGGCACCCCTAGGCTTTAGGCTCCCCTAGGCTAAGGCTAGGGCTCCCCCAGCCTTCAGGCTAGGGCACCCCTAGGCTTTAGGCTCCCCTAGGCTAAGGCTAGGGCTCCCCTAGCCTTCAGGCTAGGGCACCCCTGGGCTTTAGGCTCCCCTAGGCTAAGGCTAGGGCTCCCCTAGCCTTCAGGCTAGGGCACCCCTGGGCTTTAGGCTCCCCTAGGCTAAGGCTAGGGCTCCCCTAGCCTTCAGGCTAGGGCACCCCTGGGCTTTAGGCTCCCCTAGGCTAAGGCTAGGGCTCCCCTAGCCTTCAGGCTAGGGCACCCCTGGGCTTTAGGCTCCCCTAGGCTAAGGCTAGGGCTCCCCTAGCCTTCAGGCTAGGGCACCCCTGGGCTTTAGGCTCCCCTAGGCTAAGGCTAGGGCTCCCCTAGCCTTCAGGCTAGGGCACCCCTGGGCTTTAGGCTCCCCTAGGCTAAGGCTAGGGCTCCCCTAGCCTTCAGGCTAGGGCACCCCTGGGCTTTAGGCTCCCCTAGGCTAAGGCTAGGGCTCCCCTAGCCTTCAGGCTAGGGCACCCCTGGGCTTTAGGCTCCCCTAGGCTAAGGCTAGGGCTCCCCTAGCCTTCAGGCTAGGGCACCCCTGGGCTTTAGGCTCCCCTAGGCTAAGGCTAGGGCTCCCCTAGCCTTCAGGCTAGGGCACCCCTGGGCTTTAGGCTCCCCTAGGCTAAGGCTACGGCTCCCCTAGCCTTCAGGCTAGGGCACCCCTGGGCTTTAGGCTCCCCTAGGCTAAGGCTAGGGCTCCCCTAGCCTTCAGGCTAGGGCACCCCTGGGCTTTAGGCTCCCCTAGGCTAAGGCTAGGGCTCCCCTAGCCTTCAGGCTAGGGCACCCCTGGGCTTTAGGCTCCCCTAGGCTAAGGCTAGGGCTCCCCTAGCCTTCAGGCTAGGGCACCCCTGGGCTTTAGGCTCCCCTAGGCTAAGGCTAGGGCTCCCCTAGCCTTCAGGCTAGGGCACCCCTGGGCTTTAGGCTCCCCTAGGCTAAGGCTAGGGCTCCCCTAGCCTTCAGGCTAGGGCACCCCTAGGCTTTAGGCTAGGGCTCCCCTAGGCTAAGGCTAGGGCTCCCCTAGCCTTCAGGCTAGGGCACCCCTGGGCTTTAGGCTCCCCTAGGCTAAGGCTAGGGCTCCCCTAGCCTTCAGGCTAGGGCACCCCTAGGCTTTAGGCTCCCCTAGGCTAAGGCTAGGGCTCCCCTAGCCTTCAGGCTAGGGCACCCCTAGGCTTTAGGCTCCCCTAGGCTAAGGCTAGGGCTCCCCTAGCCTTCAGGCTAGGGCACCCCTAGGCTTTAGGCTCCCCTAGGCTAAGGCTAGGGCTCCCCTAGCCTTCAGGCTAGGGCACCCCTAGGCTTTAGGCTCCCCTAGGCTAAGGCTAGGGCTCCCCTAGCCTTCAGGCTAGGGCACCCCTAGGCTTTTGGCTCCCCTAGGCTAAGGCTAGGGCTCCCCTAGCCTTCAGGCTAGGGCACCCCTAGGCTTTAGGCTCCCCTAGGCTAAGGCTAGGGCTCCCCTAGCCTTCAGGCTAGGGCACCCCTAGGCTTTAGGCTAGGGCTCCCCTAGGCTAAGGCTAGGGCTCCCCTAGCCTTCAGGCTAGGGCACCCCTAGGCTTTAGGCTAGGGCTCCCCTAGGCTAAGGCTAGGGCTCCCCTAGCCTTCAGGCTAGGGCACCCCTAGGCTTTAGGCTAGGGCTCCCCTAGGCTAAGGCTAGGGCTCCCCTAGCCTTCAGGCTAGGGCACCCCTAGGCTTTAGGCTCCCCTAGGCTAAGGCTAGGGCTCCCCTAGCCTTCAGGCTAGGGCACCCCTAGGCTTTAGGCTCCCCTAGGCTAAGGCTAGGGCTCCCCTAGCCTTCAGGCTAGGGCACCCCTAGGCTTTAGGCTCCCCTAGGCTAAGGCTAGGGCTCCCCTAGCCTTCAGGCTAGGGCACCCCTAGGCTTTAGGCTCCCCTAGGCTAAGGCTAGGGCTCCCGTAGCCTTCAGGCTAGGGCACCCCTAGGCTTTAGGCTCCCCTAGGCTAAGGCTAGGGCTCCCCTAGCCTTCAGGCTAGGGCACCCCTAGGCTTTAGGCTCCCCTAGGCTAAGGCTAGGGCTCCCCTAGCCTTCAGGCTAGGGCACCCCTAGGCTTTAGGCTCCCCTAGGCTAAGGCTAGGGCTCCCCTAGCCTTCAGGCTAGGGCACCCCTAGGCTTTAGGCTAGGGCTCCCCTAGGCTAAGGCTAGGGCTCCCCTAGCCTTCAGGCTAGGGCACCCCTAGGCTTTAGGCTAGGGCTCCCCTAGGCTAAGGCTAGGGCTCCCCTAGCCTTCAGGCTAGGGCACCCCTAGGCTTTAGGCTAGGGCTCCCCTAGGCTAAGGCTAGGGCTCCCCTAGCCTTCAGGCTAGGGCACCCCTAGGCTTTAGGCTAGGGCTCCCCAAGGCTAAGGCTAGGGCTCCCCTAGCCTTCAGGCTAGGGCACCCCTAGGCTTTAGGCTCCCCTAGGCTAAGGCTAGGGCTCCCCTAGCCTTCAGGCTAGGGCACCCCTAGGCTTTAGGCTAGGGCTCCCCTAGGCTAAGGCTAGGGCTCCCCTAGCCTTCAGGCTAGGGCACCCCTAGGCTTTAGGCTCCCCTAGGCTAAGGCTAGGGCTCCCCTAGCCTTCAGGCTAGGGCACCCCTAGGCTTTAGGCTAGGGCTCCCCTAGGCTAAGGCTAGGGCTCCCCTAGCCTTCAGGCTAGGGCACCCCTAGGCTTTAGGCTCCCCTAGGCTAAGGCTAGGGCTCCCCTAGCCTTCAGGCTAGGGCACCCCTAGGCTTTAGGCTAGGGCTCCCCTAGGCTAAGGCTAGGGCTCCCCTAGCCTTCAGGCTAGGGCACCCCTAGGCTTTAGGCTCCCCTAGGCTAAGGCTAGGGCTCCCCTAGCCTTCAGGCTAGGGCACCCCTAGGCTTTAGGCTAGGGCTCCCCTAGGCTAAGGCTAGGGCTCCCCTAGCCTTCAGGCTAGGGCACCCCTAGGCTTTAGGCTCCCCTAGGCTAAGGTTAGGGCTCCCCTAGCCTTCAGGCTAGGACACCCCTAGGCTTTAGGCTAGGGCTCCCCTAGGCTAAGGCTAGGGCTCCCCTAGCCTTCAGGCTAGGGCACCCCTAGGCTTTAGGCTAGGGCTCCCCTAGGCTAAGGCTAGGGCTCCCCTAGCCTTCAGGCTAGGGCACCCCTAGGCTTTAGGCTCCCCTAGGCTAAGGCTAGGGCTCCCCTAGCCTTCAGGCTAGGGCACCCCTTGGCTTTAGGCTGCCCTAGGCTAAGGCTAGGGCTCCCCCAGCCTTCAGGCTAGGGCACCCCTAGGCTTTAGGCTCCCCTAGGCTAAGGCTAGGGCTCCCCCAGCCTTCAGGCTAGGGCACCCCTAGGCTTTAGGCTCCCCTAGGCTAAGGCTAGGGCTCCCCCAGCCTTCAGGCTAGGGCACCCCTAGGCTTTAGGCTCCCCTAGGCTAAGGCTAGGGCTCCCCCAGCCTTCAGGCTAGGGCACCCCTAGGCTTTAGTCTCCCCTAGGCTAAGGCTAGGGCTCCCCCAGCCTTCAGGCTAGGGCACCCCTGGGCTTTAGGCTCCCCTAGGCTAAGGCTAGGGCTCCCCTAGCCTTCAGGCTAGGGCACCCCTAGGCTTTAGGCTTCCCTAGGCTAAGGCTAGGGCTCCCCTAGCCTTCAGGCTAGGGCACCCCTAGGCTTTAGGCTCCCCTAGGCTAAGGCTAGGGCCCCCCAGCCTTCAGGCTAGGGCACCCCTAGGCTTTAGGCTCCCCTAGGCTAAGGCTAGGGCTCCCCCAGCCTTCAGGCTAGGGCACCCCTAGGCTTTAGGCTCCCCTAGGCTAAGGCTAGGGCTCCCCCAGCCTTCAGGCTAGGGCACCCCTAGGCTTTAGGCTCCCCTAGGCTAAGGCTAGGGCTCCCCCAGCCTTCAGGCTAGGGCACCCCTAGGCTTTAGGCTCCCCTAGGCTAAGGCTAGGGCTCCCCCAGCCTTCAGGCTAGGGCACCCCTGGGCTTTAGGCTCCCCTAGGCTAAGGCTAGGGCTCCCCTAGCCTTCAGGCTAGGGCACCCCTGGGCTTTAGGCTCCCCTAGGCTAAGGCTAGGGCTCCCCTAGCCTTCAGGCTAGGGCACCCCTGGGCTTTAGGCTCCCCTAGGCTAAGGCTAGGGCTCCCCTAGCCTTCAGGCTAGGGCACCCCTGGGCTTTAGGCTCCCCTAGGCTAAGGCTAGGGCTCCCCTAGCCTTCAGGCTAGGGCACCCCTGGGCTTTAGGCTCCCCTAGGCTAAGGCTAGGGCTCCCCTAGCCTTCAGGCTAGGGCACCCCTGGGCTTTAGGCTCCCCTAGGCTAAGGCTAGGGCTCCCCTAGCCTTCAGGCTAGGGCACCCCTGGGCTTTAGGCTCCCCTAGGCTAAGGCTAGGGCTCCCCTAGCCTTCAGGCTAGGGCACCCCTGGGCTTTAGGCTCCCCTAGGCTAAGGCTAGGGCTCCCCTAGCCTTCAGGCTAGGGCACCCCTGGGCTTTAGGCTCCCCTAGGCTAAGGCTAGGGCTCCCCTAGCCTTCAGGCTAGGGCACCCCTGGGCTTTAGGCTCCCCTAGGCTAAGGCTAGGGCTCCCCTAGCCTTCAGGCTAGGGCACCCCTGGGCTTTAGGCTCCCCTAGGCTAAGGCTAGGGCTCCCCTAGCCTTCAGGCTAGGGCACCCCTGGGCTTTAGGCTCCCCTAGGCTAAGGCTAGGGCTCCCCTAGCCTTCAGGCTAGGGCACCCCTGGGCTTTAGGCTCCCCTAGGCTAAGGCTAGGGCTCCCCTAGCCTTCAGGCTAGGGCACCCCTGGGCTTTAGGCTCCCCTAGGCTAAGGCTAGGGCTCCCCTAGCCTTCAGGCTAGGGCACCCCTGGGCTTTAGGCTCCCCTAGGCTAAGGCTAGGGCTCCCCTAGCCTTCAGGCTAGGGCACCCCTAGGCTTTAGGCTAGGGCTCCCCTAGGCTAAGGCTAGGGCTCCCCTAGCCTTCAGGCTAGGGCACCCCTGGGCTTTAGGCTCCCCTAGGCTAAGGCTAGGGCTCCCCTAGCCTTCAGGCTAGGGCACCCCTAGGCTTTAGGCTCCCCTAGGCTAAGGCTAGGGCTCCCCTAGCCTTCAGGCTAGGGCACCCCTAGGCTTTAGGCTCCCCTAGGCTAAGGCTAGGGCTCCCCTAGCCTTCAGGCTAGGGCACCCCTAGGCTTTAGGCTCCCCTAGGCTAAGGCTAGGGCTCCCCTAGCCTTCAGGCTAGGGCACCCCTAGGCTTTAGGCTCCCCTAGGCTAAGGCTAGGGCTCCCCTAGCCTTCAGGCTAGGGCACCCCTAGGCTTTAGGCTCCCCTAGGCTAAGGCTAGGGCTCCCCTAGCCTTCAGGCTAGGGCACCCCTAGGCTTTAGGCTCCCCTAGGCTAAGGCTAGGGCTCCCCTAGCCTTCAGGCTAGGGCACCCCTAGGCTTTTGGCTCCCCTAGGCTAAGTCTAGGGCTCCCCTAGCCTTCAGGCTAGGGCACCCCTAGGCTTTAGGCTCCCCTAGGCTAAGGCTAGGGCTCCCCTAGCCTTCAGGCTAGGGCACCCCTAGGCTTTAGGCTAGGGCTCCCCTAGGCTAAGGCTAGGGCTCCCCTAGCCTTCAGGCTAGGGCACCCCTAGGCTTTAGGCTAGGGCTCCCCTAGGCTAAGGCTAGGGCTCCCCTAGCCTTCAGGCTAGGGCACCCCTAGGCTTTAGGCTAGGGCTCCCCTAGGCTAAGGCTAGGGCTCCCCTAGCCTTCAGGCTAGGGCACCCCTAGGCTTTAGGCTCCCCTAGGCTAAGGCTAGGGCTCCCCTAGCCTTCAGGCTAGGGCACCCCTAGGCTTTAGGCTCCCCTAGGCTAAGGCTAGGGCTCCCCTAGCCTTAAGGCTAGGGCACCCCTAGGCTTTAGGCTCCCCTAGGCTAAGGTTAGGGCTCCCCTAGCCTTCAGGCTAGGGCACCCCTAGGCTTTAGGCTCCCCTAGGCTAAGGCTAGGGCTCCCGTAGCCTTCAGGCTAGGGCACCCCTAGGCTTTAGGCTCCCCTAGGCTAAGGCTAGGGCTCCCCTAGCCTTCAGGCTAGGGCACCCCTAGGCTTTAGGCTCCCCTAGGCTAAGGCTAGGGCTCCCCTAGCCTTCAGGCTAGGGCACCCCTAGGCTTTAGGCTCCCCTAGGCTAAGGCTAGGGCTCCCCTAGCCTTCAGGCTAGGGCACCCCTAGGCTTTAGGCTAGGGCTCCCCTAGGCTAAGGCTAGGGCTCCCCTAGCCTTCAGGATAGGGCACCCCTAGGCTTTAGGCTAGGGCTCCCCTAGGCTAAGGCTAGGGCTCCCCTAGCCTTCAGGCTAGGGCACCCCTAGGCTTTAGGCTAGGGCTCCCCTAGGCTAAGGCTAGGGCTCCCCTAGCCTTCAGGCTAGGGCACCCCTAGGCTTTAGGCTAGGGCTCCCCAAGGCTAAGGCTAGGGCTCCCCTAGCCTTCAGGCTAGGGCACCCCTAGGCTTTAGGCTCCCCTAGGCTAAGGCTAGGGCTCCCCTAGCCTTCAGGCTAGGGCACCCCTAGGCTTTAGGCTAGGGCTCCCCTAGGCTAAGGCTAGGGCTCCCCTAGCCTTCAGGCTAGGGCACCCCTAGGCTTTAGGCTCCCCTAGGCTAAGGCTAGGGCTCCCCTAGCCTTCAGGCTAGGGCACCCCTAGGCTTTAGGCTAGGGCTCCCCTAGGCTAAGGCTAGGGCTCCCCTAGCCTTCAGGCTAGGGCACCCCTAGGCTTTAGGCTCCCCTAGGCTAAGGCTAGGGCTCCCCTAGCCTTCAGGCTAGGGCACCCCTAGGCTTTAGGCTAGGGCTCCCCTAGGCTAAGGCTAGGGCTCCCCTAGCCTTCAGGCTAGGGCACCCCTAGGCTTTAGGCTCCCCTAGGCTAAGGCTAGGGCTCCCCTAGCCTTCAGGCTAGGGCACCCCTAGGCTTTAGGCTCCCCTAGGCTAAGGCTAGGGCTCCCCTAGCCTTCAGGCTAGGGCACCCCTAGGCTTTAGGCTCCCCTAGGCTAAGGCTAGGGCTCCCCCAGCCTTCAGGCTAGGGCACCCCTAGGCTTTAGGCTCCCCTAGGCTAAGGCTAGGGCTCCCCCAGCCTTCAGGCTAGGGCACCCCTAGGCTTTAGGCTCCCCTAGGCTAAGGCTAGGGCTCCCCCAGCCTTCAGGCTAGGGCACCCCTAGGCTTTAGGCTCCCCTAGGCTAAGGCTAGGGCTCCCCCAGCCTTCAGGCTAGGGCACCCCTAGGCTTTAGTCTCCCCTAGGCTAAGGCTAGGGCTCCCCCAGCCTTCAGGCTAGGGCACCCCTGGGCTTTAGGCTCCCCTAGGCTAAGGCTAGGGCTCCCCTAGCCTTCAGGCTAGGGCACCCCTGGGCTTTAGGCTCCCCTAGGCTAAGGCTAGGGCTCCCCTAGCCTTCAGGCTAGGGCACCCCTGGGTTTTAGGCTCCCCTAGGCTAAGGCTAGGGCTCCCCTAGCCTTCAGGCTAGGGCACCCCTGGGCTTTAGGCTCCCCTAGGCTAAGGCTAGGGCTCCCGTAGCCTTCAGGCTAGGGCACCCCTGGGCTTTAGGCTCCCCTAGGCTAAGGCTAGGGCTCCCCTAGCCTTCAGGCTAGGGCACCCCTGGGCTTTAGGCTCCCCTAGGCTAAGGCTAGGGCTCCCCTAGCCTTCAGGCTAGGGCACCCCTGGGCTTTAGGCTCCCCTAGGCTAAGGCTAGGGCTCCCCTAGCCTTCAGGCTAGGGCACCCCTGGGCTTTAGGCTCCCCTAGGCTAAGGCTAGGGCTCCCCTAGCCTTCAGGCTAGGGCACCCCTGGGCTTTAGGCTCCCCTAGGCTAAGGCTAGGGCTCCCCTAGCCTTCAGGCTAGGGCACCCCTGGGCTTTAGGCTCCCCTAGGCTAA
This sequence comes from Tenrec ecaudatus, assembly GCF_050624435.1. Lineage (NCBI taxonomy): Eukaryota > Metazoa > Chordata > Mammalia > Afrosoricida > Tenrecidae > Tenrec > Tenrec ecaudatus. Next base: position 13,610 of record NW_027458691.1, read on the forward strand.
GGCTAGGGCTCCCCTAGCCTTCAGGCTAGGGCACCCCTGGGCTTTAGGCTCCCCTAGGCTAAGGCTAGGGCTCCCCTAGCCTTCAGGCTAGGGCACCCCTGGGCTTTAGGCTCCCCTAGGCTAAGGCTAGGGCTCCCCTAGCCTTCAGGCTAGGGCACCCCTGGGCTTTAGGCTCCCCTAGGCTAAGGCTAGGGCTCCCCTAGCCTTCAGGCTAGGGCACCCCTGGGCTTTAGGCTCCCCTAGGCTAAGGCTAGGGCTCCCCTAGCCTTCAGGCTAGAGCACCCCTGGGCTTTAGGCTCCCCTAGGCTAAGGCTAGGGCTCCCCTAGCCTTCAGGCTAGGGCACCCCTGGGCTTTAGGCTCCCCTAGGCTAAGGCTAGGGCTCCCCTAGCCTTCAGGCTAGGGCACCCCTGGGCTTTAGGCTCCCCTAGTCTAAGGCTAGGGCTCCCCTAGCCTTCAGGCTAGGGCACCCCTAGGCTTTAGGCTAGGGCTCCCCTAGGCTAAGGCTAGGGCTCCCCTAGTCTTCAGGCTAGGGCACCCCTGGGCTTTAGGCTCCCCTAGGCTAAGGCTAGGGCTCCCCTAGCCTTCAGGCTAGGGCACCCCTAGGCTTTAGGCTCCCCTAGGCTAAGGCTAGGGCTCCCCTAGCCTTCAGGCTAGGGCACCCCTAGGCTTTAGGCTCCCCTAGGCTAAGGCTAGGGCTCCCCTAGCCTTCAGGCTAGGGCACCCCTAGGCTTTAGGCTCCCCTAGGCTAAGGCTAGGGCTCCCCTAGCCTTCAGGCTAGGGCACCCCTAGGCTTTAGGCTCCCCTAGGCTAAGGCTAGGGCTCCCCTAGCCTTCAGGCTAGGGCACCCCTAGGCTTTAGGCACCCCTGGGCTAAGGCTAGGGCTCCCCTAGCCTTCAGGCTAGGGCACCCCTGGGCTTTAGGCTCCCCTAGGCTAAGGCTAGGGCTCCCCTAGCCTTCAGGCTAGGGCACCCCTGGGCTTTAGGCTCCCCTAGGCTAAGGCTAGGGCTCCCCTAGCCTTCAGGCTAGGGCACCCCTGGGCTTTAGGCTCCCCTAGGCTAAGGCTAGGGCTCCCCTAGCCTTCAGGCTAGGGCACCCCTGGGCTTTAGGCTCCCCTAGGCTAAGGCTAGGGCTCCCCTAGCCTTCAGGCTAGGGCACCCCTGGGCTTTAGGCTCCCCTAGGCTAAGGCTAGGGCTCCCCTAGCCTTCAGGCTAGGGCACCCCTGGGCTTTAGGCTCCCCTAGGCTAAGGCTAGGGCTCCCCTAGCCTTCAGGCTAGGGCACCCCTGGGCTTTAGGCTCCCCTAGGCTAAGGCTAGGGCTCCCCTAGCCTTCAGGCTAGGGCACCCCTGGGCTTTAGGCTCCCCTAGGCTAAGGCTAGGGCTCCCCTAGCCTTCAGGCTAGGGCACCCCTGGGCTTTAGGCTCCCCTAGGCTAAGGCTAGGGCTCCCCTAGCCTTCAGGCTAGGGCACCCCTGGGCTTTAGGCTCCCCTAGGCTAAGGCTAGGGCTCCCCTAGCCTTCAGGCTAGGGCACCCCTGGGCTTTAGGCTCCCCTAGGCTAAGGCTAGGGCTACCCTAGCCTTCAGGCTAGGGCACCCCTGGGCTTTAGGCTCCCCTAGGCTAAGGCTAGGGCTCCCCTAGCCTTCAGGCTAGGGCACCCCTGGGCTTTAGGCTCCCCTAGGCTAAGGCTAGGGCTCCCCTAGCCTTCAGGCTAGGGCACCCCTGGGCTTTAGGCTCCCCTAGGCTAAGGCTAGGGCTCCCCTAGCCTTCAGGCTAGGGCACCCCTGGGCTTTAGGCTCCCCTAGGCTAAGGCTAGGGCTCCCCTAGACTTCAGGCTAGGGCACCCCTGGGCTTTAGGCTCCCCTAGGCTAAGGCTAGGGCTCCCCTAGCCTTCAGGCTAGGGCACCCCTGGGCTTTAGGCTCCCCTAGGCTAAGGCTAGGGCTCCCCTAGCCTTCAGGCTAGGGCACCCCTAGGCTTTAGGCTAGGGCTCCCCTAGGCTAAGGCTAGGTCTCCCCTAGCCTTCAGGCTAGGGCACCCCTGGGCTTTAGGCTCCCCTAGGCTAAGGCTAGGGCTCCCCTAGCCTTCAGGCTAGGGCACCCCTAGGCTTTAGGCTCCCCTAGGCTAAGGCTAGGGCTCCCCTAGCCTTCAGGCTAGGGCACCCCTAGGCTTTAGGCTCCCCTAGGCTAAGGCTAGGGCTCCCCTAGCCTTCAGGCTAGGGCACCCCTAGGCTTTAGGCTCCCCTAGGCTAAGGCTAGGGCTCCCCTAGCCTTCAGGCTAGGGCACCCCTAGGCTTTAGGCTCCCCTAGGCTAAGGCTAGGGCTCCCCTAGCCTTCAGGCTAGGGCACCCCTAGGCTTTAGTCTCCCTTAGGCTAAGGCTAGGGCTCCCCTAGCCTTCAGGCTAGGGCACCCCTAGGCTTTTGGCTCCCCTAGGCTAAGGCTAGGGCTCCCCTAGCCTTCAGGCTAGGGCACCCCTAGGCTTTAGGCTCCCCTAGGCTAAGGCTAGGGCTCCCCTAGCCTTCAGGCTAGGGCACCCCTAGGCTTTAGGCTCCCCTAGGCTAAGGCTAGGGCTCCCCTAGCCTTCAGGCTAGGGCACCCCTAGGCTTTAGGCTCCCCTAGGCTAAGGCTAGGGCTCCCCTAGCCTTCAGGCTAGGGCACCCCTAGGCTTTAGGCTCCCCTAGGCTAAGGCTAGGGCTCCCCTAGCCTTCAGGCTAGGGCACCCCTAGGCTTTAGGCTCCCCTAGGCTAAGGCTAGGGCTCCCCTAGCCTTCAGGCTAGGGCACCCCTAGGCTTTAGGCTAGGGCTCCCCTAGGCTAAGGCTAGGGCTCCCCTAGCCTTCAGGCTAGGGCACCCCTAGGCTTTAGGCTAGGGCTCCCCTAGGCAAAGGCTAGGGCTCCCCTAGCCTTCAGGCTAGGGCACCCCTAGGCTTTAGGCTAGGGCTCCCCTAGGCTAAGGCTAGGGCTCCCCTAGCCTTCAGGCTAGGGCACCCCTAGGCTTTAGGCTAGGGCTCCCCTAGGCTAAGGCTAGGGCTCCCCTAGCCTTCAGGCTAGGGCACCCCTAGGCTTTAGGCTAGGGCTCCCCTAGGCTAAGGCTAGGGCTCCCCTAGCCTTCAGGCTAGGGCACCCCTAGGCTTTAGGCTAGGGCTCCCCTAGGCTAAGGCTAGGGCTCCCCTAGCCTTCAGGCTAGGGCACCCCTAGGCTTTAGGCTAGGGCTCCCCTAGGCTAAGGCTAGGGCTCCCCTAGCCTTCAGGCTAGGGCACCCCTAGGCTTTAGGCTAGGGCTCCCCTAGGCTAAGGCTAGGGCTCCCCTAGCCTTCAGGCTAGGGCACCCCTAGGCTTTAGGCTAGGGCTCCCCTAGGCTAAGGCTAGGGCTCCCCTAGCCTTCAGGCTAGGGCACCCCTAGGCTTTAGGCTCCCCTAGGCTAAGGCTAGGGCTCCCCTAGCCTTCAGGCTAGGGCACCCCTAGGCTTTAGGCTCCCCTAGGCTAAGGCTAGGGCTCCTCTAGCCTTCAGGCTAGGGCACCCCTAGGCTTTAGGCTCCCCTAGGCTAAGGCTAGGGCTCCCCTAGCCTTCAGGCTAGGGCACCCCTAGGCTTTAGGCTCCCCTAGGCTAAGGCTAGGGCTCCCGTAGCCTTCAGGCTAGGGCACCCCTAGGCTTTAGGCTCCCCTAGGCTAAGGCTAGGGCTCCCCTAGCCTTCAGGCTAGGGCACCCCTAGGCTTTAGGCTCCCCTAGGCTAAGGCTAGGCCTCCCCTAGCCTTCAGGCTAGGGCACCCCTAGGCTTTAGGCTCCCCTAGGCTAAGGCTAGGGCTCCACTAGCCTTCAGGCTAGGGCACCCCTAGGCTTTAGGCTAGGGCTCCCCTAGGCTAAGGCTAGGGCTCCCCTAGCCTTCAGGCTAGGGCACCCCTAGGCTTTAGGCTAGGGCTCCCCTAGGCTAAGGCTAGGGCTCCCCTAGCCTTCAGGCTAGGGCACCCCTAGGCTTTAGGCTAGGGCTCCCCTAGGCTAAGGCTAGGGCTCCCCTAGCCTTCAGGCTAGGGCACCCCTAGGCTTTAGGCTAGGGCTCCCCAAGGATAAGGGTAGGGCTCCCCTAGCCTTCAGGCTAGGGCACCCCTAGGCTTTAGGCTCCCCTAGGCTAAGGCTAGGGCTCCCCTAGCCTTCAGGCTAGGGCACCCCTAGGCTTTAGGCTGGGGCTCCCCTAGGCTAAGGCTAGGGCTCCCCTAGCCTTCAGGCTAGGGCACCCCTAGGCTTTAGGCTCCCCTAGGCTAAGGCTAGGGCTCCCCTAGCCTTCAGGCTAGGGCACCCCTAGGCTTTAGGCTAGGGCTCCCCTAGGCTAAGGCTAGGGCTCCCCTAGCCTTCAGGCTAGGGCACCCCTAGGCTTTAGGCTCCCCTAGGCTAAGGCTAGGGCTCCCCTAGCCTTCAGGCTAGGGCACCCCTAGGCTTTAGGCTAGGGCTCCCCTAGGCTAAGGCTAGGGCTCCCCTAGCCTTCAGGCTAGGGCACCCCTAGGCTTTAGGCTCCCCTAGGCTAACGCTAGGGCTCCCCTAGCCTTCAGGCTAGGGCACCCCTAGGCTTTAGGCTAGGGCTCCCCTAGGCTAAGGCTAGGGCTCCCCTAGCCTTCAGGCTAGGGCACCCCTAGGCTTTAGGCTCCCCTAGGCTAAGGTTAGGGCTCCCCTAGCCTTCAGGCTAGGGCACCCCTAGGCTTTAGGCTAGGGCTCCCCTAGGCTAAGGCTAGGGCTCCCCTAGCCTTCAGGCTAGGGCACCCCTAGGCTTTAGGCTCCCCTAGGCTAAGGCTAGGGCTCCCCTAGCCTTCAGGCTAGGGCACCCCTAGGCTTTAGGCTAGGGCTCCCCTAGGCTAAGGCTAGGGCTCCCATAGCCTTCAGGCTAGGGCACCCCTAGGCTTTAGGCTCCCCTAGGCTAAGGCTTGGGCTCCCCTAGCCTTCAGGCTAGGGCACCCCTAGGCTTTAGGCTAGGGCTCCCCTAGGCTAAGGCTAGGGCTCCCCTAGCCTTCAGGCTAGGGCACCCCTAGGCTTTAGGCTCCCCTAGGCTAAGGCTAGGGCTCCCCTAGCCTTCAGGCTAGGGCACCCCTAGGCTTTAGGCTCCCCTAGGCTAAGGCTAGGGCTCCCCTAGCCTTCAGGCTAGGGCACCCCTAGGCTTTAGGCTCCCCTAGGCTAAGGCTAGGGCTCCCCTAGCCTTCAGGCTAGGGCACCCCTAGGCTTTAGGCTCCCCTAGGCTAAGGCCAGGGCTCCCCTAGGCTAAGGCTAGGGCTCCCCTAGCCTTCAGGCTAGGGCACCCCTAGGCTTTAGGCTCCCCTAGGCTAAGGCCAGGGCTCCCCTAGGCTAAGGCTAGGGCTCCCCTAGCCTTCAGGCTAGGGCACCCCTAGGCTTTAGGCTCCCCTAGGCTAAGGCCAGGGCTCCCCTAGGCTAAGGCTAGGGCTCCCCTAGCCTTCAGGCTAGGGCAACCCTAGGCTTTAGGCTCCCCTAGGCTAAGGCTAGGGCTCCCCTAGGCTAAGGCTAGGGCTCCCCTAGCCTTCAGGCTAGGGCACCCCTAGGCTTTAGGCTCCCCTAGGCTAAGGCTAGGGCTCCCCTAGGCTAAGGCTAGGGCTCCCCTAGCCTTCAGGCTAGGGCACCCCTAGGCTTTAGGCTCCCCTAGGCTAAGGCTAGGGCTCCCCTAGGCTAAGGCTAGGGCTCCCCTAGCCTTCAGGCTAGGGCACCCCTAGGCTTTAGGCTCCCCTAGGCTAAGGCTAGGGCTCCCCTAGGCTAAGGCTAGGGCTCCCCTAGCCTTCAGGCTAGGGCACCCCTAGGCTTTAGGCTCCCCTAGGCTAAGGCTAGGGCTCCCCTAGGCTAAGGCTAGGGCTCCCCTAGCCTTCAGGCTAGGGCACCCCTAGGCTTTAGGCTCCCCTAGGCTAAGGCTAGGGCTCCCCTAGCCTTCGGGCTAGGGCACCCCTAGGCTTTAGGCTCCCCTAGGCTAAGGCTAGGGCTCCCCTAGCCTTCAGGCCAGGGCACCCCTAGGCTTTAGGCTCCCCTAGGCTAAGGCTAGGGCTCCCCTAGCCTTCAGGCTAGGGCACCCCTAGGCTTTAGGCTCCCCTAGGCTAAGGCTAGGGCTCCCCTAGCCTTCAGGCTAGGGCACCCCTAGGCTTTAGGCTCCCCTAGGCTAAGGCTAGGGCTCCCCTAGCCTTCAGGCTAGGGCACCCCTAGGCTTTAGGCTTCCCTAGGCTAAGGCTAGGGCTCCCCTAGCCTTCAGGCTAGGGCACCCCTAGGCTTTAGGCTCCCCTAGGCTAAGGCTAGGGCCCCCCAGCCTTCAGGCTAGGGCACCCCTAGGCTTTAGGCTCCCCTAGGCTAAGGCTAGGGCTCCCCCAGCCTTCAGGCTAGGGCACCCCTAGGCTTTAGGCTCCCCTAGGCTAAGGCTAGGGCTCCCCCAGCCTTCAGGCTAGGGCACCCCTAGGCTTTAGGCTCCCCTAGGCTAAGGCTAGGGCTCCCCCAGCCTTCAGGCTAGGGCACCCCTAGGCTTTAGGCTCCCCTAGGCTAAGGCTAGGGCTCCCCCAGCCTTCAGGCTAGGGCACCCCTAGGCTTTAGGCTCCCCTAGGCTAAGGCTAGGGCTCCCCTAGCCTTCAGGCTAGGGCACCCCTGGGCTTTAGGCTCCCCTAGGCTAAGGCTAGGGCTCCCCTAGCCTTCAGGCTAGGGCACCCCTGGGCTTTAGGCTCCCCTAGGCTAAGGCTAGGGCTCCCCTAGCCTTCAGGCTAGGGCACCCCTGGGCTTTAGGCTCCCCTAGGCTAAGGCTAGGGCTCCCCTAGCCTTCAGGCTAGGGCACCCCTGGGCTTTAGGCTCCCCTAGGCTAAGGCTAGGGCTCCCCTAGCCTTCAGGCTAGGGCACCCCTGGGCTTTAGGCTCCCCTAGGCTAAGGCTAGGGCTCCCCTAGCCTTCAGGCTAGGGCACCCCTGGGCTTTAGGCTCCCCTAGGCTAAGGCTAGGGCTCCCCTAGCCTTCAGGCTAGGGCACCCCTGGGCTTTAGGCTCCCCTAGGCTAAGGCTAGGGCTCCCCTAGCCTTCAGGCTAGGGCACCCCTGGGCTTTAGGCTCCCCTAGGCTAAGGCTAGGGCTCCCCTAGCCTTCAGGCTAGGGCACCCCTGGGCTTTAGGCTCCCCTAGGCTAAGGCTAGGGCTCCCCTAGCCTTCAGGCTAGGGCACCCCTGGGCTTTAGGCTCCCCTAGGCTAAGGCTACGGCTCCCCTAGCCTTCAGGCTAGGGCACCCCTGGGCTTTAGGCTCCCCTAGGCTAAGGCTAGGGCTCCCCTAGCCTTCAGGCTAGGGCACCCCTGGGCTTTAGGCTCCCCTAGGCTAAGGCTAGGGCTCCCCTAGCCTTCAGGCTAGGGCACCCCTGGGCTTTAGGCTCCCCTAGGCTAAGGCTAGGGCTCCCCTAGCCTTCAGGCTAGGGCACCCCTGGGCTTTAGGCTCCCCTAGGCTAAGGCTAGGGCTCCCCTAGCCTTCAGGCTAGGGCACCCCTGGGCTTTAGGCTCCCCTAGGCTAAGGCTAGGGCTCCCCTAGCCTTCAGGCTAGGGCACCCCTAGGCTTTAGGCTAGGGCTCCCCTAGGCTAAGGCTAGGGCTCCCCTAGCCTTCAGGCTAGGGCACCCCTGGGCTTTAGGCTCCCCTAGGCTAAGGCTAGGGCTCCCCTAGCCTTCAGGCTAGGGCACCCCTAGGCTTTAGGCTCCCCTAGGCTAAGGCTAGGGCTCCCCTAGCCTTCAGGCTAGGGCACCCCTAGTCTTTAGGCTCCCCTAGGCTAAGGCTAGGGCTCCCCTAGCCTTCAGGCTAGGGCACCCCTAGGCTTTAGGCTCCCCTAGGCTAAGGCTAGGGCTCCCCTAGCCTTCAGGCTAGGGCACCCCTAGGCTTTAGGCTCCCCTAGGCTAAGGCTAGGGCTCCCCTAGCCTTCAGGCTAGGGCACCCCTAGGCTTTTGGCTCCCCTAGGCTAAGGCTAGGGCTCCCCTAGCCTTCAGGCTAGGGCACCCCTAGGCTTTAGGCTCCCCTAGGCTAAGGCTAGGGCTCCCCTAGCCTTCAGGCTAGGGCACCCCTAGGCTTTAGGCTAGGGCTCCCCTAGGCTAAGGCTAGGGCTCCCCTAGCCTTCAGGCTAGGGCACCCCTAGGCTTTAGGCTAGGGCTCCCCTAGGCTAAGGCTAGGGCTCCCCTAGCCTTCAGGCTAGGGCACCCCTAGGCTTTAGGCTAGGGCTCCCCTAGGCTAAGGCTAGGGCTCCCCTAGCCTTCAGGCTAGGGCACCCCTAGGCTTTAGGCTCCCCTAGGCTAAGGCTAGGGCTCCCCTAGCCTTCAGGCTAGGGCACCCCTATGCTTTAGGCTCCCCTAGGCTAAGGCTAGGGCTCCCCTAGCCTTCAGGCTAGGGCACCCCTAGGCTTTAGGCTCCCCTAGGCTAAGGCTAGGGCTCCCCTAGCCTTCAGGCTAGGGCACCCCTAGGCTTTAGGCTCCCCTAGGCTAAGGCTAGGGCTCCCGTAGCCTTCAGGCTAGGGCACCCCTAGGCTTTAGGCTCCCCTAGGCTAAGGCTAGGGCTCCCCTAGCCTTCAGGCTAGGGCACCCCTAGGCTTTAGGCTCCCCTAGGCTAAGGCTAGGGCTCCCCTAGCCTTCAGGCTAGGGCACCCCTAGGCTTTAGGCTCCCCTAGGCTAAGGCTAGGGCTCCCCTAGCCTTCAGGCTAGGGCACCCCTAGGCTTTAGGCTAGGGCTCCCCTAGGCTAAGGCTAGGGCTCCCCTAGCCTTCAGGCTAGGGCACCCCTAGGCTTTAGGCTAGGGCTCCCCTAGGCTAAGGCTAGGGCTCCCCTAGCCTTCAGGCTAGGGCACCCCTAGGCTTTAGGCTAGGGCTCCCCTAGGCTAAGGCTAGGGCTCCCCTAGCCTTCAGGCTAGGGCACCCCTAGGCTTTAGGCTAGGGCTCCCCAAGGCTAAGGCTAGGGCTCCCCTAGCCTTCAGGCTAGGGCACCCCTAGGCTTTAGGCTCCCCTAGGCTAAGGCTAGGGCTCCCCTAGCCTTCAGGCTAGGGCACCCCTAGGCTTTAGGCTAGGGCTCCCCTAGGCTAAGGCTAGGGCTCCCCTAGCCTTCAGGCTAGGGCACCCCTAGGCTTTAGGCTCCCCTAGGCTAAGGCTAGGGCTCCCCTAGCCTTCAGGCTAGGGCACCCCTAGGCTTTAGGCTAGGGCTCCCCTAGGCTAAGGCTAGGGCTCCCCTAGCCTTCAGGCTAGGGCACCCCTAGGCTTTAGGCTCCCCTAGGCTAAGGCTAGGGCTCCCCTAGCCTTCAGGCTAGGGCACCCCTAGGCTTTAGGCTAGGGCTCCCCTAGGCTAAGGCTAGGGCTCCCCTAGCCTTCAGGCTAGGGCACCCCTAGGCTTTAGGCTCCCCTAGGCTAAGGCTAGGGCTCCCCTAGCCTTCAGGCTAGGGCACCCCTAGGCTTTAGGCTAGGGCTCCCCTAGGCTAAGGCTAGGGCTCCCCTAGCCTTCAGGCTAGGGCACCCCTAGGCTTTAGGCTCCCCTAGGCTAAGGTTAGGGCTCCCCTAGCCTTCAGGCTAGGACACCCCTAGGCTTTAGGCTAGGGCTCCCCTAGGCTAAGGCTAGGGCTCCCCTAGCCTTCAGGCTAGGGCACCCCTAGGCTTTAGGCTAGGGCTCCCCTAGGCTAAGGCTAGGGCTCCCCTAGCCTTCAGGCTAGGGCACCCCTAGGCTTTAGGCTCCCCTAGGCTAAGGCTAGGGCTCCCCTAGCCTTCAGGCTAGGGCACCCCTAGGCTTTAGGCTGCCCTAGGCTAAGGCTAGGGCTCCCCCAGCCTTCAGGCTAGGGCACCCCTAGGCTTTAGGCTCCCCTAGGCTAAGGCTAGGGCTCCCCCAGCCTTCAGGCTAGGGCACCCCTAGGCTTTAGGCTCCCCTAGGCTAAGGCTAGGGCTCCCCCAGCCTTCAGGCTAGGGCACCCCTAGGCTTTAGGCTCCCCTAGGCTAAGGCTAGGGCTCCCCCAGCCTTCAGGCTAGGGCACCCCTAGGCTTTAGTCTCCCCTAGGCTAAGGCTAGGGCTCCCCCAGCCTTCAGGCTAGGGCACCCCTGGGCTTTAGGCTCCCCTAGGCTAAGGCTAGGGCTCCCCCAGCCTTCAGGCTAGGGCACCCCTAGGCTTTAGGCTCCCCTAGGCTAAGGCTAGGGCTCCCCTAGCCTTCAGGCTAGGGCACCCCTAGGCTTTAGGCTCCCCTAGGCTAAGGCTAGGGCCCCCCAGCCTTCAGGCTAGGGCACCCCTAGGCTTTAGGCTCCCCTAGGCTAAGGCTAGGGCTCCCCCAGCCTTCAGGCTAGGGCACCCCTAGGCTTTAGGCTCCCCTAGGCTAAGGCTAGGGCTCCCCCAGCCTTCAGGCTAGGGCACCCCTAGGCTTTAGGCTCCCCTAGGCTAAGGCTAGGGCTCCCCCAGCCTTCAGGCTAGGGCACCCCTAGGCTTTAGGCTCCCCTAGGCTAAGGCTAGGGCTCCCCCAGCCTTCAGGCTAGGGCACCCCTGGGCTTTAGGCTCCCCTAGGCTAAGGCTAGGGCTCCCCTAGCCTTCAGGCTAGGGCACCCCTGGGCTTTAGGCACCCCTAGGCTAAGGCTAGGGCTCCCCTAGCCTTCAGGCTAGGGCACCCCTGGGCTTTAGGCTCCCCTAGGCTAAGGCTAGGGCTCCCCTAGCCTTCAGGCTAGGGCACCCCTGGGCTTTAGGCTCCCCTAGGCTAAGGCTAGGGCTCCCCTAGCCTTCAGGCTAGGGCACCCCTGGGCTTTAGGCTCCCCTAGGCTAAGGCTAGGGCTCCCCTAGCCTTCAGGCTAGGGCACCCCTGGGCTTTAGGCTCCCCTAGGCTAAGGCTAGGGCTCCCCTAGCCTTCAGGCTAGGGCACCCCTGGGCTTTAGGCTCCCCTAGGCTAAGGCTAGGGCTCCCCTAGCCTTCAGGCTAGGGCACCCCTGGGCTTTAGGCTCCCCTAGGCTAAGGCTAGGGCTCCCCTAGCCTTCAGGCTAGGGCACCCCTGGGCTTTAGGCTCCCCTAGGCTAAGGCTAGGGCTCCCCTAGCCTTCAGGCTAGGGCACCCCTGGGCTTTAGGCTCCCCTAGGCTAAGGCTAGGGCTCCCCTAGCCTTCAGGCTAGGGCACCCCTGGGCTTTAGGCTCCCCTAGGCTAAGGCTAGGGCTCCCCTAGCCTTCAGGCTAGGGCACCCCTGGGCTTTAGGCTCCCCTAGGCTAAGGCTAGGGCTCCCCTAGCCTTCAGGCTAGGGCACCCCTGGGCTTTAGGCTCCCCTAGGCTAAGGCTAGGGCTCCCCTAGCCTTCAGGCTAGGGCACCCCTGGGCTTTAGGCTCCCCTAGGCTAAGGCTAGGGCTCCCCTAGCCTTCAGGCTAGGGCACCCCTGGGCTTTAGGCTCCCCTAGGCTAAGGCTAGGGCTCCCCTAGCCTTCAGGCTAGGGCACCCCTGGGCTTTAGGCTCCCCTAGGCTAAGGCTAGGGCTCCCCTAGCCTTCAGGCTAGGGCACCCCTGGGCTTTAGGCTCCCCTAGGCTAAGGCTAGGGCTCCCCTAGCCTTCAGGCTAGGGCACCCCTGGGCTTTAGGCTCCCCTAGGCTAAGGCTAGGGCTCCCCTAGCCTTCAGGCTAGGGCACCCCTAGGCTTTAGGCTAGGGCTCCCCTAGGCTAAGGCTAGGGCTCCCCTAGCCTTCAGGCTAGGGCACCCCTGGGCTTTAGGCTCCCCTAGGCTAAGGCTAGGGCTCCCCTAGCCTTCAGGCTAGGGCACCCCTAGGCTTTAGGCTCCCCTAGGCTAAGGCTAGGGCTCCCCTAGCCTTCAGGCTAGGGCACCCCTAGGCTTTAGGCTCCCCTAGGCTAAGGCTAGGGCTCCCCTAGCCTTCAGGCTAGGGCACCCCTAGGCTTTAGGCTCCCCTAGGCTAAGGCTAGGGCTCCCCTAGCCTTCAGGCTAGGGCACCCCTAGGCTTTAGGCTCCCCTAGGCTAAGGCTAGGGCTCCCCTAGCCTTCAGGCTAGGGCACCCCTAGGCTTTAGGCTCCCCTAGGCTAAGGCTAGGGCTCCCCTAGCCTTCAGGCTAGGGCACCCCTAGGCTTTAGGCTCCCCTAGGCTAAGGCTAGGGCTCCCCTAGCCTTCAGGCTAGGGCACCCCTAGGCTTTTGGCTCCCCTAGGCTAAGGCTAGGGCTCCCCTAGCCTTCAGGCTAGGGCACCCCTAGGCTTTAGGCTCCCCTAGGCTAAGGCTAGGGCTCCCCTAGCCTTCAGGCTAGGGCACCCCTAGGCTTTAGGCTAGGGCTCCCCTAGGCTAAGGCTAGGGCTCCCCTAGCCTTCAGGCTAGGGCACCCCTAGGCTTTAGGCTAGGGCTCCCCTAGGCTAAGGCTAGGGCTCCCCTAGCCTTCAGGCTAGGGCACCCCTAGGCTTTAGGCTAGGGCTCCCCTAGGCTAAGGCTAGGGCTCCCCTAGCCTTCAGGCTAGGGCACCCCTAGGCTTTAGGCTCCCCTAGGCTAAGGCTAGGGCTCCCCTAGCCTTCAGGCTAGGGCACCCCTAGGCTTTAGGCTCCCCTAGGCTAAGGCTAGGGCTCCCCTAGCCTTAAGGCTAGGGCACCCCTAGGCTTTAGGCTCCCCTAGGCTAAGGTTAGGGCTCCCCTAGCCTTCAGGCTAGGGCACCCCTAGGCTTTAGGCTCCCCTAGGCTAAGGCTAGGGCTCCCGTAGCCTTCAGGCTAGGGCACCCCTAGGCTTTAGGCTCCCCTAGGCTAAGGCTAGGGCTCCCCTAGCCTTCAGGCTAGGGCACCCCTAGGCTTTAGGCTCCCCTAGGCTAAGGCTAGGGCTCCCCTAGCCTTCAGGCTAGGGCACGCCTAGGCTTTAGGCTCCCCTAGGCTAAGGCTAGGGCTCCCCTAGCCTTCAGGCTAGGGCACCCCTAGGCTTTAGGCTAGGGCTCCCCTAGGCTAAGGCTAGGGCTCCCCTAGCCTTCAGGATAGGGCACCCCTAGGCTTTAGGCTAGGGCTCCCCTAGGCTAAGGCTAGGGCTCCCCTAGCCTTCAGGCTAGGGCACCCCTAGGCTTTAGGCTAGGGCTCCCCTAGGCTAAGGCTAGGGCTCCCCTAGCCTTCAGGCTAGGGCACCCCTAGGCTTTAGGCTAGGGCTCCCCAAGGCTAAGGCTAGGGCTCCCCTAGCCTTCAGGCTAGGGCACCCCTAGGCTTTAGGCTCCCCTAGGCTAAGGCTAGGGCTCCCCTAGCCTTCAGGCTAGGGCACCCCTAGGCTTTAGGCTAGGGCTCCCCTAGGCTAAGGCTAGGGCTCCCCTAGCCTTCAGGCTAGGGCACCCCTAGGCTTTAGGCTCCCCTAGGCTAAGGCTAGGGCTCCCCTAGCCTTCAGGCTAGGGCACCCCTAGGCTTTAGGCTAGGGCTCCCCTAGGCTAAGGCTAGGGCTCCCCTAGCCTTCAGGCTAGGGCACCCCTAGGCTTTAGGCTCCCCTAGGCTAAGGCTAGGGCTCCCCTAGCCTTCAGGCTAGGGCACCCCTAGGCTTTAGGCTAGGGCTCCCCTAGGCTAAGGCTAGGGCTCCCCTAGCCTTCAGGCTAGGGCACCCCTAGGCTTTAGGCTCCCCTAGGCTAAGGCTAGGGCTCCCCTAGCCTTCAGGCTAGGGCACCCCTAGGCTTTAGGCTCCCCTAGGCTAAGGCTAGGGCTCCCCTAGCCTTCAGGCTAGGGCACCCCTAGGCTTTAGGCTCCCCTAGGCTAAGGCTAGGGCTCCCCCAGCCTTCAGGCTAGGGCACCCCTAGGCTTTAGGCTCCCCTAGGCTAAGGCTAGGGCTCCCCCAGCCTTCAGGCTAGGGCACCCCTAGGCTTTAGGCTCCCCTAGGCTAAGGCTAGGGCTCCCCCAGCCTTCAGGCTAGGGCACCCCTAGGCTTTAGGCTCCCCTAGGCTAAGGCTAGGGCTCCCCCAGCCTTCAGGCTAGGGCACCCCTAGGCTTTAGTCTCCCCTAGGCTAAGGCTAGGGCTCCCCCAGCCTTCAGGCTAGGGCACCCCTGGGCTTTAGGCTCCCCTAGGCTAAGGCTAGGGCTCCCCTAGCCTTCAGGCTAGGGCACCCCTGGGCTTTAGGCTCCCCTAGGCTAAGGCTAGGGCTCCCCTAGCCTTCAGGCTAGGGCACCCCTGGGCTTTAGGCTCCCCTAGGCTAAGGCTAGGGCTCCCCTAGCCTTCAGGCTAGGGCACCCCTGGGCTTTAGGCTCCCCTAGGCTAAGGCTAGGGCTCCCGTAGCCTTCAGGCTAGGGCACCCCTGGGCTTTAGGCTCCCCTAGGCTAAGGCTAGGGCTCCCCTAGCCTTCAGGCTAGGGCACCCCTGGGCTTTAGGCTCCCCTAGGCTAAGGCTAGGGCTCCCCTAGCCTTCAGGCTAGGGCACCCCTGGGCTTTAGGCTCCCCTAGGCTAAGGCTAGGGCTCCCCTAGCCTTCAGGCTAGGGCACCCCTGGGCTTTAGGCTCCCCTAGGCTAAGGCTAGGGCTCCCCTAGCCTTCAGGCTAGGGCACCCCTGGGCTTTAGGCTCCCCTAGGCTAAGGCTAGGGCTCCCCTAGCCTTCAGGCTAGGGCACCCCTGGGCTTTAGGCTCCCCTAGGCTAAGGCTAGGGCTCCCCTAGCCTTCAGGCTAGGGCACCCCTGGGCTTTAGGCTCCCCTAGGCTAAGGCTAGGGCTCCCCTAGCCTTCAGGCTAGGGCACCCCTGGGCTTTAGGCTCCCCTAGGCTAAGGCTAGGGCTCCCCTAGCCTTCAGGCTAGGGCACCCCTGGGCTTTAGGCTCCCCTAGGCTAAGGCTAGAGCTCCCCTAGCCTTCAGGCTAGGGCACCCCTGGGCTTTAGGCTCCCCTAGGCTAAGGCTAGGGCTCCCCTAGCCTTCAGGCTAGAGCACCCCTGGGCTTTAGGCTCCCCTAGGCTAAGGCTAGGGCTCCCCTAGCCTTCAGGCTAGGGCACCCCTGGGCTTTAGGCTCCCCTAGGCTAAGGCTAGGGCTCCCCTAGCCTTCAGGCTAGGGCACCCCTGGGCTTTAGGCTCCCCTAGGCTAAGGCTAGGGCTCCCCTAGCCTTCAGGCTAGGGCACCCCTAGGCTTTAGGCTAGGGCTCCCCTAGGCTAAGGCTAGGGCTCCCCTAGTCTTCAGGCTAGGGCACCCCTGGGCTTTAGGCTCCCCTAGGCTAAGGCTAGGGCTCCCCTAGCCTTCAGGCTAGGGCACCCCTAGGCTTTAGGCTCCCCTAGGCTAAGGCTAGGGCTCCCCTAGCCTTCAGGCTAGGGCACCCCTAGGCTTTAGGCTCCCCTAGGCTAAGGCTAGGGCTCCCCTAGCCTTCAGGCTAGGGCACCCCTAGGCTTTAGGCTCCCCTAGGCTAAGGCTAGGGCTCCCCTAGCCTTCAGGCTAGGGCACCCCTAGGCTTTAGGCTCCCCTAGGCTAAGGCTAGGGCTCCCCTAGCCTTCAGGCTAGGGCACCCCTAGGCTTTAGGCTCCCCTAGGCTAAGGCTAGGGCTCCCCTAGCCTTCAGGCTAGGGCACCCCTAGGCTTTAGGCTCCCCTAGGCTAAGGCTAGGGCTCCCCTAGCCTTCAGGCTAGGGCACCCCTGGGCTTTAGGCACCCCTAGGCTAAGGCTAGGGCTCCCCTAGCCTTCAGGCTAGGGCACCCCTGGGCTTTAGGCTCCCCTAGGCTAAGGCTAGGGCTCCCCTAGCCTTCAGGCTAGGGCACCCCTGGGCTTTAGGCTCCCCTAGGCTAAGGCTAGGGCTCCCCTAGCCTTCAGGCTAGGGCACCCCTGGGCTTTAGGCTCCCCT
>NW_027458692.1:0-29304 GCF_050624435.1 Tenrec ecaudatus
GAGGGGGGAGCCCTAGGCCTAGGGAGCCCCCGCCCTGGGGAGCCCTAGGCTGAGGGTTCCCCCTGGGAGGGGGGAGCCCTAGGCCTAGGGAGCCCCCGCCCTGGGGAGCCCTAGGCTGAGGGTTCCCCCTGGGAGGGGGGAGCCCTAGGCCTAGGGAGCCCCCGCCCTGGGGAGCCCTAGGCTGAGGGTTCCCCCTGGGAGGGGGGAGCCCTAGGCCTAGGGAGCCCCCGCCCTGGGGAGCCCTAGGCTGAGGGTTCCCCCTGGGAGGGGGGAGCCCTAGGCCTAGGGAGCCCCCGCCCTGGGGAGCCCTAGGCTGAGGGTTCCCCCTGGGAGGGGGGAGCCCTAGGCCTAGGGAGCCCCCGCCCTGGGGAGCCCTAGGCTGAGGGTTCCCCCTGGGAGGGGGGAGCCCTAGGCCTAGGGAGCCCCCGCCCTGGGGAGCCCTAGGCTGAGGGTTCCCCCTGGGAGGGGGGAGCCCTAGGCCTAGGGAGCCCCCGCCCTGGGGAGCCCTAGGCTGAGGGTTCCCCCTGGGAGGGGGGAGCCCTAGGCCTAGGGAGCCCCCGCCCTGGGGAGCCCTAGGCTGAGGGTTCCCCCTGGGAGGGGGGAGCCCTAGGCCTAGGGAGCCCCCGCCCTGGGGAGCCCTAGGCTGAGGGTTCCCCCTGGGAGGGGGGAGCCCTAGGCCTAGGGAGCCCCCGCCCTGGGGAGCCCTAGGCTGAGGGTTCCCCCTGGGAGGGGGGAGCCCTAGGCCTAGGGAGCCCCCGCCCTGGGGAGCCCTAGGCTGAGGGTTCCCCCTGGGAGGGGGGAGCCCTAGGCCTAGGGAGCCCCCGCCCTGGGGAGCCCTAGGCTGAGGGTTCCCCCTGGGAGGGGGGAGCCCTAGGCCTAGGGAGCCCCCGGGAGGGGAGCCCTAGGCTGAGGGTTCCCCCTGGGAGGGGGGAGCCCTAGGCCTAGGGAGCCCCCGCCCTGGGGAGCCCTAGGCTGAGGGTTCCCCCTGGGAGGGGGGAGCCCTAGGCCTAGGGAGCCCCCGCCCTGGGGAGCCCTAGGCTGAGGGTTCCCCCTGGGAGGGGGGAGCCCTAGGCCTAGGGAGCCCCCGCCCTGGGGAGCCCTAGGCTGAGGGTTCCCCCTGGGAGGGGGGAGCCCTAGGCCTAGGGAGCCCCCGCCCTGGGGAGCCCTAGGCTGAGGGTTCCCCCTGGGAGGGGGGAGCCCTAGGCCTAGGGAGCCCCCGCCCTGGGGAGCCCTAGGCTGAGGGTTCCCCCTGGGAGGGGGGAGCCCTAGGCCTAGGGAGCCCCCGCCCTGGGGAGCCCTAGGCTGAGGGTTCCCCCTGGGAGGGGGGAGCCCTAGGCCTAGGGAGCCCCCGCCCTGGGGAGCCCTAGGCTGAGGGTTCCCCCTGGGAGGGGGGAGCCCTAGGCCTAGGGAGCCCCCGCCCTGGGGAGCCCTAGGCTGAGGGTTCCCCCTGGGAGGGGGGAGCCCTAGGCCTAGGGAGCCCCCGCCCTGGGGAGCCCTAGGCTGAGGGTTCCCCCTGGGAGGGGGGAGCCCTAGGCCTAGGGAGCCCCCGCCCTGGGGAGCCCTAGGCTTGAGGGTTCCCCCTGGGAGGGGGGAGCCCTAGGCCTAGGGAGCCCCCGCCCTGGGGAGCCCTAGGCTTAGGGTTCCCCCTGGGAGGGGGGAGCCCTAGGCCTAGGGAGCCCCCGCCCTGGGGAGCCCTAGGCTTAGGGTTCCCCCTGGGAGGGGGGAGCCCTAGGCCTAGGGAGCCCCCGCCCTGGGGAGCCCTAGGCTTAGGGTTCCCCCTGGGAGGGGGGAGCCCTAGGCCTAGGGAGCCCCCGCCCTGGGGAGCCCTAGGCTTAGGGTTCCCCCTGGGAGGGGGGAGCCCTAGGCCTAGGGAGCCCCCGCCCTGGGGAGCCCTAGGCTTAGGGTTCCCCCTGGGAGGGGGGAGCCCTAGGCCTAGGGAGCCCCCGCCCTGGGGAGCCCTAGGCTTAGGGTTCCCCCTGGGAGGGGGGAGCCCTAGGCCTAGGGAGCCCCCGCCCTGGGGAGCCCTAGGCTTAGGGTTCCCCCTGGGAGGGGGGAGCCCTAGGCCTAGGGAGCCCCCGCCCTGGGGAGCCCTAGGCTTAGGGTTCCCCCTGGGAGGGGGGAGCCCTAGGCCTAGGGAGCCCCCGCCCTGGGGAGCCCTAGGCTTAGGGTTCCCCCTGGGAGGGGGGAGCCCTAGGCCTAGGGAGCCCCCGGCCCTGGGGAGCCCTAGGCTTAGGGTTCCCCCTGGGAGGGGGGAGCCCTAGGCCTAGGGAGCCCCCGCCCTGGGGAGCCCTAGGCTTAGGGTTCCCCCTGGGAGGGGGGAGCCCTAGGCCTAGGGAGCCCCCGGGAGGGGAGCCCTAGGCTTAGGGTTCCCCCTGGGAGGGGGGAGCCCTAGGCCTAGGGAGCCCCCGCCCTGGGGAGCCCTAGGCTTAGGGTTCCCCCTGGGAGGGGGGAGCCCTAGGCCTAGGGAGCCCCCGGGAGGGGAGCCCTAGGCTTAGGGTTCCCCCTGGGAGGGGGGAGCCCTAGGCCTAGGGAGCCCCCGGGAGGGGAGCCCTAGGCTTAGGGTTCCCCCTGGGAGGGGGGAGCCCTAGGCCTAGGGAGCCCCCGGGAGGGGAGCCCTAGGCTTAGGGTTCCCCCTGGGAGGGGGGAGCCCTAGGCCTAGGGAGCCCCCGGGAGGGGAGCCCTAGGCTTAGGGTTCCCCCTGGGAGGGGGGAGCCCTAGGCCTAGGGAGCCCCCGGGAGGGGAGCCCTAGGCTTAGGGTTCCCCCTGGGAGGGGGGAGCCCTAGGCCTAGGGAGCCCCCGCGGAGGGGAGCCCTAGGCTTAGGGTTCCCCCTGGGAGGGGGGAGCCCTAGGCCTAGGGAGCCCCCGGGAGGGGAGCCCTAGGCTTAGGGTTCCCCCTGGGAGGGGGGAGCCCTAGGCCTAGGGAGCCCCCGGGAGGGGAGCCCTAGGCTTAGGGTTCCCCCTGGGAGGGGGGAGCCCTAGGCCTAGGGAGCCCCCGCCCTGGGGAGCCCTAGGCTTAGGGTTCCCCCTGGGAGGGGGGAGCCCTAGGCCTAGGGAGCCCCCGCCCTGGGGAGCCCTAGGCTGAGGGTTCCCCCTGGGAGGGGGGAGCCCTAGGCCTAGGGAGCCCCCGCCCTGGGGAGCCCTAGGCTGAGGGTTCCCCCTGGGAGGGGGGAGCCCTAGGCCTAGGGAGCCCCCGCCCTGGGGAGCCCTAGGCTGAGGGTTCCCCCTGGGAGGGGGGAGCCCTAGGCCTAGGGAGCCCCCGCCCTGGGGAGCCCTAGGCTGAGGGTTCCCCCTGGGAGGGGGGAGCCCTAGGCCTAGGGAGCCCCCGCCCTGGGGAGCCCTAGGCTGAGGGTTCCCCCTGGGAGGGGGGAGCCCTAGGCCTAGGGAGCCCCCGCCCTGGGGAGCCCTAGGCTGAGGGTTCCCCCTGGGAGGGGGGAGCCCTAGGCCTAGGGAGCCCCCGCCCTGGGGAGCCCTAGGCTGAGGGTTCCCCCTGGGAGGGGGGAGCCCTAGGCCTAGGGAGCCCCCGCCCTGGGGAGCCCTAGGCTGAGGGTTCCCCCTGGGAGGGGGGAGCCCTAGGCCTAGGGAGCCCCCGCCCTGGGGAGCCCTAGGCTGAGGGTTCCCCCTGGGAGGGGGGAGCCCTAGGCCTAGGGAGCCCCCGCCCTGGGGAGCCCTAGGCTGAGGGTTCCCCCTGGGAGGGGGGAGCCCTAGGCCTAGGGAGCCCCCGCCCTGGGGAGCCCTAGGCTGAGGGTTCCCCCTGGGAGGGGGGAGCCCTAGGCCTAGGGAGCCCCCGCCCTGGGGAGCCCTAGGCTGAGGGTTCCCCCTGGGAGGGGGGAGCCCTAGGCCTAGGGAGCCCCCGCCCTGGGGAGCCCTAGGCTGAGGGTTCCCCCTGGGAGGGGGGAGCCCTAGGCCTAGGGAGCCCCCGCCCTGGGGAGCCCTAGGCTGAGGGTTCCCCCTGGGAGGGGGGAGCCCTAGGCCTAGGGAGCCCCCGCCCTGGGGAGCCCTAGGCTGAGGGTTCCCCCTGGGAGGGGGGAGCCCTAGGCCTAGGGAGCCCCCGCCCTGGGGAGCCCTAGGCTGAGGGTTCCCCCTGGGAGGGGGGAGCCCTAGGCCTAGGGAGCCCCCGCCCTGGGGAGCCCTAGGCTGAGGGTTCCCCCTGGGAGGGGGGAGCCCTAGGCCTAGGGAGCCCCCGCCCTGGGGAGCCCTAGGCTGAGGGTTCCCCCTGGGAGGGGGGAGCCCTAGGCCTAGGGAGCCCCCGCCCTGGGGAGCCCTAGGCTGAGGGTTCCCCCTGGGAGGGGGGAGCCCTAGGCCTAGGGAGCCCCCGCCCTGGGGAGCCCTAGGCTGAGGGTTCCCCCTGGGAGGGGGGAGCCCTAGGCCTAGGGAGCCCCCGCCCTGGGGAGCCCTAGGCTGAGGGTTCCCCCTGGGAGGGGGGAGCCCTAGGCCTAGGGAGCCCCCGCCCTGGGGAGCCCTAGGCTGAGGGTTCCCCCTGGGAGGGGGGAGCCCTAGGCCTAGGGAGCCCCCGCCCTGGGGAGCCCTAGGCTGAGGGTTCCCCCTGGGAGGGGGGAGCCCTAGGCCTAGGGAGCCCCCGCCCTGGGGAGCCCTAGGCTGAGGGTTCCCCCTGGGAGGGGGGAGCCCTAGGCCTAGGGAG
This sequence comes from Tenrec ecaudatus, assembly GCF_050624435.1. Taxonomy (NCBI): domain Eukaryota; kingdom Metazoa; phylum Chordata; class Mammalia; order Afrosoricida; family Tenrecidae; genus Tenrec; species Tenrec ecaudatus. The sequence continues at coordinate 4,640 of NW_027458692.1, forward strand.
CCCCCGCCCTGGGGAGCCCTAGGCTGAGGGTTCCCCCTGGGAGGGGGGAGCCCTAGGCCTAGGGAGCCCCCGCCCTGGGGAGCCCTAGGCTGAGGGTTCCCCCTGGGAGGGGGGAGCCCTAGGCCTAGGGAGCCCCCGCCCTGGGGAGCCCTAGGCTGAGGGTTCCCCCTGGGAGGGGGGAGCCCTAGGCCTAGGGAGCCCCCGCCCTGGGGAGCCCTAGGCTGAGGGTTCCCCCTGGGAGGGGGGAGCCCTAGGCCTAGGGAGCCCCCGCCCTGGGGAGCCCTAGGCTGAGGGTTCCCCCTGGGAGGGGGGAGCCCTAGGCCTAGGGAGCCCCCGCCCTGGGGAGCCCTAGGCTGAGGGTTCCCCCTGGGAGGGGGGGAGCCCTAGGCCTAGGGAGCCCCCGCCCTGGGGAGCCCTAGGCTGAGGGTTCCCCCTGGGAGGGGGGGAGCCCTAGGCCTAGGGAGCCCCCGCCCTGGGGAGCCCTAGGCTGAGGGTTCCCCCTGGGAGGGGGGAGCCCTAGGCCTAGGGAGCCCCCGCCCTGGGGAGCCCTAGGCTGAGGGTTCCCCCTGGGAGGGGGGAGCCCTAGGCCTAGGGAGCCCCCGCCCTGGGGAGCCCTAGGCTGAGGGTTCCCCCTGGGAGGGGGGAGCCCTAGGCCTAGGGAGCCCCCGCCCTGGGGAGCCCTAGGCTGAGGGTTCCCCCTGGGAGGGGGGAGCCCTAGGCCTAGGGAGCCCCCGCCCTGGGGAGCCCTAGGCTGAGGGTTCCCCCTGGGAGGGGGGAGCCCTAGGCCTAGGGAGCCCCCGCCCTGGGGAGCCCTAGGCTGAGGGTTCCCCCTGGGAGGGGGGAGCCCTAGGCCTAGGGAGCCCCCGCCCTGGGGAGCCCTAGGCTGAGGGTTCCCCCTGGGAGGGGGGAGCCCTAGGCCTAGGGAGCCCCCGCCCTGGGGAGCCCTAGGCTGAGGGTTCCCCCTGGGAGGGGGGAGCCCTAGGCCTAGGGAGCCCCCGCCCTGGGGAGCCCTAGGCTGAGGGTTCCCCCTGGGAGGGGGGAGCCCTAGGCCTAGGGAGCCCCCGCCCTGGGGAGCCCTAGGCTGAGGGTTCCCCTGGGTGGGGGGGAGCCCTAGGCCTAGGGAGCCCCCGCCCTGGGGAGCCCTAGGCTGAGGGTTCCCCTGGGAGGGGGGAGCCCTAGGCCTAGGGAGCCCCCGCCCCTGGGGAGCCCTAGGCTGAGGGTTCCCCCTGGGAGGGGGGAGCCCTAGGCCTAGGGAGCCCCCGGCCTGGGGAGCCCTAGGCTGAGGGTTCCCCCTGGGAGGGGGGAGCCCTAGGCCTAGGGAGCCCCCGCCCTGGGGAGCCCTAGGCTGAGGGTTCCCCCTGGGAGGGGGAGCCCTAGGCCTAGGGAGCCCCCGCCCTGGGGAGCCCTAGGCTGAGGGTTCCCCCTGGGAGGGGGGAGCCCTAGGCCTAGGGAGCCCCCGCCCTGGGGAGCCCTAGGCTGAGGGTTCCCCCTGGGAGGGGGGAGCCCTAGGCCTAGGGAGCCCCCGCCCTGGGGAGCCCTAGGCTTGGGGTTCCCCCTGGGAGGGGGGAGCCCTAGGCCTAGGGAGCCCCCGCCCTGGGGAGCCCTAGGCTTGGGGTTCCCCCTGGGAGGGGGGAGCCCTAGGCCTAGGGAGCCCCCGCCCTGGGGAGCCCTAGGCTTGGGGTTCCCCCTGGGAGGGGGGAGCCCTAGGCCTAGGGAGCCCCCGCCCTGGGGAGCCCTAGGCTTGGGGTTCCCCCTGGGAGGGGGGAGCCCTAGGCCTAGGGAGCCCCCGCCCTGGGGAGCCCTAGGCTTGGGGTTCCCCCTGGGAGGGGGGAGCCCTAGGCCTAGGGAGCCCCCGCCCTGGGGAGCCCTAGGCTTGGGGTTCCCCCTGGGAGGGGGGAGCCCTAGGCCTAGGGAGCCCCCGCCCTGGGGAGCCCTAGGCTTGGGGTTCCCCCTGGGAGGGGGGAGCCCTAGGCCTAGGGAGCCCCCGCCCTGGGGAGCCCTAGGCTTGGGGTTCCCCCTGGGAGGGGGGAGCCCTAGGCCTAGGGAGCCCCCGCCCTGGGGAGCCCTAGGCTTGGGGTTCCCCCTGGGAGGGGGGAGCCCTAGGCCTAGGGAGCCCCCGCCCTGGGGAGCCCTAGGCTTGGGGTTCCCCCTGGGAGGGGGGAGCCCTAGGCCTAGGGAGCCCCCGCCCTGGGGAGCCCTAGGCTTGGGGTTCCCCCTGGGAGGGGGGAGCCCTAGGCCTAGGGAGCCCCCGCCCTGGGGAGCCCTAGGCTTGGGGTTCCCCCTGGGAGGGGGGAGCCCTAGGCCTAGGGAGCCCCCGCCCTGGGGAGCCCTAGGCTTGGGGTTCCCCCTGGGAGGGGGGAGCCCTAGGCCTAGGGAGCCCCCGCCCTGGGGAGCCCTAGGCTTGGGGTTCCCCCTGGGAGGGGGGAGCCCTAGGCCTAGGGAGCCCCCGCCCTGGGGAGCCCTAGGCTTGGGGTTCCCCCTGGGAGGGGGGAGCCCTAGGCCTAGGGAGCCCCCGCCCTGGGGAGCCCTAGGCTTGGGGTTCCCCCTGGGAGGGGGGAGCCCTAGGCCTAGGGAGCCCCCGCCCTGGGGAGCCCTAGGCTTGGGGTTCCCCCTGGGAGGGGGGAGCCCTAGGCCTAGGGAGCCCCCGCCCTGGGGAGCCCTAGGCTTGGGGTTCCCCCTGGGAGGGGGGAGCCCTAGGCCTAGGGAGCCCCCGCCCTGGGGAGCCCTAGGCTTGGGGTTCCCCCTGGGAGGGGGGAGCCCTAGGCCTAGGGAGCCCCCGCCCTGGGGAGCCCTAGGCTTGGGGTTCCCCCTGGGAGGGGGGAGCCCTAGGCCTAGGGAGCCCCCGCCCTGGGGAGCCCTAGGCTTGGGGTTCCCCCTGGGAGGGGGGAGCCCTAGGCCTAGGGAGCCCCCGCCCTGGGGAGCCCTAGGCTTGGGGTTCCCCCTGGGAGGGGGGAGCCCTAGGCCTAGGGAGCCCCCGCCCTGGGGAGCCCTAGGCTTGGGGTTCCCCCTGGGAGGGGGGAGCCCTAGGCCTAGGGAGCCCCCGCCCTGGGGAGCCCTAGGCTTGGGGTTCCCCCTGGGAGGGGGGAGCCCTAGGCTTGGGGTTCCCCCTGGGAGGGGGGAGCCCTAGGCCTAGGGAGCCCCCGGGAGGGGAGCCCTAGGCTTGGGGTTCCCCCTGGGAGGGGGGAGCCCTAGGCCTAGGGAGCCCCCGGGAGGGGAGCCCTAGGCTTGGGGTTCCCCCTGGGAGGGGGGAGCCCTAGGCCTAGGGAGCCCCCGCCCTGGGGAGCCCTAGGCTTGGGGTTCCCCCTGGGAGGGGGGAGCCCTAGGCCTAGGGAGCCCCCGCCCTGGGGAGCCCTAGGCTTGGGGTTCCCCCTGGGAGGGGGGAGCCCTAGGCCTAGGGAGCCCCCGTGGGGTTCCCCCTGGGAGGGGGGAGCCCTAGGCCTAGGGAGCCCCCGGGAGGGGAGCCCTAGGCTTGGGGTTCCCCCTGGGAGGGGGGAGCCCTAGGCCTAGGGAGCCCCCGGGAGGGGAGCCCTAGGCCTGGGGTTCCCCCTGGGAGGGGGGAGCCCTAGGCCTAGGGCGCCCCCGCCCTGGGGAGCCCTAGGCCTGGGGTTCCCCCTGGGAGGGGGGAGCCCTAGGCCTAGGGCGCCCCCGCCCTGGGGAGCCCTAGGCCTGGGGTTCCCCCTGGGAGGGGGGAGCCCTAGGCCTAGGGCGCCCCCGCCCTGGGGAGCCCTAGGCCTGGGGTTCCCCCTGGGAGGGGGGAGCCCTAGGCCTAGGGCGCCCCCGCCCTGGGGAGCCCTAGGCCGGGGGTTCCCCCTGGGAGGGGGGAGCCCTAGGCCTAGGGCGCCCCCGCCCTGGGGAGCCCTAGGCCGGGGGTTCCCCCTGGGAGGGGCGAGCCCTAGGCCTAGGGCGCCCCCGCCCTGGGGAGCCCTAGGCCGGGGGTTCCCCCTGGGAGGGGGGAGCCCTAGGCCTAGGGCGCCCCCGCCCTGGGGAGCCCTAGGCCGGGGGTTCCCCCTGGGAGGGGGGAGCCCTAGGCCTAGGGCGCCCCCGCCCTGGGGAGCCCTAGGCCTAGGGGTTCCCCCTGGGAGGGGGGAGCCCTAGGCCTAGGGCGCCCCCGCCCTGGGGAGCCCTAGGCCTGGGGTTCCCCCTGGGAGGGGGGAGCCCTAGGCCTAGGGCGCCCCCGCCCTGGGGAGCCCTAGGCCTGGGGTTCCCCCTGGGAGGGGGGAGCCCTAGGCCTAGGGCGCCCCCGCCCTGGGGAGCCTAGGCCTGGGGTTCCCCCTGGGAGGGGGGAGCCCTAGGCCTAGGGCGCCCCCGCCCTGGGGAGCCCTAGGCCTGGGGTTCCCCCTGGGAGGGGGGAGCCCTAGGCCTAGGGCGCCCCCGCCCTGGGGAGCCCTAGGCCTGGGGTTCCCCCTGGGAGGGGGGAGCCCTAGGCCTAGGGCGCCCCCGCCCTGGAGAGCCCTAGGCCTGGGGTTACCCCTGGGAGGGGGGAGCCCTAGGCCTGGGGCTCCCCCTGGGAGGGGGGAGCCCTAGGCCTAGGGCGCCCCCGCCCTGGGGAGCCCTAGGCCTGGGGCTCCCCCTGGGAGGGGGGAGCCCTAGGCCTAGGGCGCCCCCGCCCTGGGGAGCCCTAGGCCTGGGGCTCCCCCTGGGAGGGGGGAGCCCTAGGCCTAGGGAGCCCCCGCCCTGGGGAGCCCTAGGCCTGGGGTTCCCCCTGGGAGGGGGGAGCCCTAGGCCTAGGGAGCCCCCGCCCTGGGGAGCCCTAGGCCTGGGGTTCCCCCTGGGAGGGGGGAGCCCTAGGCCTAGGGAGCCCCCGCCCTGGGGAGCCCTAGGCTTGGGGTTCCCCCTGGGAGGGGGGAGCCCTAGGCCTAGGGAGCCCCCGCCCTGGGGAGCCCTAGGCTTGGGGTTCCCCCTGGGAGGGGGGAGCCCTAGGCCTAGGGAGCCCCCGCCCTGGGGAGCCCTAGGCTTGGGGTTCCCCCTGGGAGGGGGGAGCCCTAGGCCTAGGGAGCCCCCGCCCTGGGGAGCCCTAGGCTTGGGGTTCCCCCTGGGAGGGGGGAGCCCTAGGCCTAGGGAGCCCCCGCCCTGGGGAGCCCTAGGCTTGGGGTTCCCCCTGGGAGGGGGGAGCCCTAGGCCTAGGGAGCCCCCGCCCTGGGGAGCCCTAGGCTTGGGGTTCCCCCTGGGAGGGGGGAGCCCTAGGCCTAGGGAGCCCCCGCCCTGGGGAGCCCTCGGCTTGGGGTTCCCCCTGGGAGGGGGGAGCCCTAGGCTTGGGGTTCCCCCTGGGAGGGGGGAGCCCTAGGCCTAGGGAGCCCCCGAAAGGGGAGCCCTAGGCTTGGGGTTCCCCCTGGGAGGGGGGAGCCCTAGGCCTAGGGTGCCCTCGGGAGGGGAGCCCTAGGCTTGGGGTTCCCCCTGGGAGGGGGGAGCCCTAGGCCTAGGGAGCCCCCGCCCTGGGGAGCCCTAGGCTTGGGGTTCCCCCTGGGAGGGGGGAGCCCTAGGCCTAGGGAGCCCCCGTGGGGTTCCCCCTGGGAGGGGGGAGCCCTAGGCCTAGGGAGCCCCCGGGAGGGGAGCCCTAGGCTTGGGGTTCCCCCTGGGAGGGGGGAGCCCTAGGCCTAGGGAGCCCCCGGGAGGGGAGCCCTAGGCCTGGGGTTCCCCCTGGGAGGGGGGAGCCCTAGGCCTAGGGCGCCCCCGCCCTGGGGAGCCCTAGGCCTGGGGTTCCCCCTGGGAGGGGGGAGCCCTAGGCCTAGGGCGCCCCCGCCCTGGGGAGCCCTAGGCCTGGGGTTCCCCCTGGGAGGGGGGAGCCCTAGGCCTAGGGCGCCCCCGCCCTGGGGAGCCCTAGGCCTGGGGTTCCCCCTGGGAGGGGGGAGCCCTAGGCCTAGGGCGCCCCCGCCCTGGGGAGCCCTAGGCCTGGGGTTCCCCCTGGGAGGGGGGAGCCCTAGGCCTAGGGCGCCCCCGCCCTGGGGAGCCCTAGGCCTGGGGTTCCCCCTGGGAGGGGGGAGCCCTAGGCCTAGGGCGCCCCCGCCCTGGGGAGCCCTAGGCCTGGGGTTCCCCCTGGGAGGGGGGAGCCCTAGGCCTAGGGCGCCCCCGCCCTGGGGAGCCCTAGGCCTGGGGTTCCCCCTGGGAGGGGGGAGCCCTAGGCCTAGGGCGCCCCCGCCCTGGGGAGCCCTAGGCCTGGGGTTCCCCCTGGGAGGGGGGAGCCCTAGGCCTAGGGCGCCCCCGCCCTGGGGAGCCCTAGGCCGGGGGTTCCCCCTGGGAGGGGGGAGCCCTAGGCCTAGGGCGCCCCCGCCCTGGGGAGCCCTAGGCCGGGGGTTCCCCCTGGGAGGGGGGAGCCCTAGGCCTAGGGCGCCCCCGCCCTGGGGAGCCCTAGGCCGAGGGTTCCCCCTGGGAGGGGGGAGCCCTAGGCCTAGGGCGCCCCCGCCCTGGGGAGCCCTAGGCCGAGGGTTCCCCCTGGGAGGGGGGAGCCCTAGGCCTAGGGAGCCCCCGCCCTGGGGAGCCCTAGGCCGAGGGTTCCCCCTGGGAGGGGGGAGCCCTAGGCCTAGGGAGCCCCCGCCCTGGGGAGCCCTAGGCCGAGGGTTCCCCCTGGGAGGGGGGAGCCCTAGGCCTAGGGAGCCCCCGCCCTGGGGAGCCCTAGGCCGAGGGTTCCCCCTGGGAGGGGGGAGCCCTAGGCCTAGGGAGCCCCCGCCCTGGGGAGCCCTAGGCCGAGGGTTCCCCCTGGGAGGGGGGAGCCCTAGGCCTAGGGAGCCCCCGCCCTGGGGAGCCCTAGGCCGAGGGTTCCCCCTGGGAGGGGGGAGCCCTAGGCCTAGGGAGCCCCCGCCCTGGGGAGCCCTAGGCTGAGGGTTCCCCCTGGGAGGGGGGAGCCCTAGGCCTAGGGAGCCCCCGCCCTGGGGAGCCCTAGGCTGAGGGTTCCCCCTGGGAGGGGGGAGCCCTAGGCCTAGGGAGCCCCCGCCCTGGGGAGCCCTAGGCTGAGGGTTCCCCCTGGGTGGGGGGAGCCCTAGGCCTAGGGAGCCCCCGCCCTGGGGAGCCCTAGGCTGAGGGTTCCCCCTGGGTGGGGGGAGCCCTAGGCCTAGGGAGCCCCCGCCCTGGGGAGCCCTAGGCTGAGGGTTCCCCCTGGGTGGGGGGAGCCCTAGGCCTAGGGAGCCCCCGCCCTGGGGAGCCCTAGGCTGAGGGTTCCCCCTGGGAGGGGGGAGCCCTAGGCCTAGGGAGCCCCCGCCCTGGGGAGCCCTAGGCTGAGGGTTCCCCCTGGGAGGGGGGAGCCCTAGGCCTAGGGAGCCCCCGGGAGGGGAGCCCTAGGCTGAGGGTTCCCCCTGGGAGGGGGGAGCCCTAGGCCTAGGGAGCCCCCGGGAGGGGAGCCCTAGGCTGAGGGTTCCCCCTGGGAGGGGGGAGCCCTAGGCCTAGGGAGCCCCCGCCCTGGGGAGCCCTAGGCTGAGGGTTCCCCCTGGGAGGGGGGAGCCCTAGGCCTAGGGAGCCCCCGCCCTGGGGAGCCCTAGGCTGAGGGTTCCCCCTGGGAGGGGGGAGCCCTAGGCCTAGGGAGCCCCCGGGAGGGGAGCCCTAGGCTTGGGGTTCCCCCTGGGAGGGGGGAGCCCTAGGCCTAGGGAGCCCCCGGGAGGGGAGCCCTAGGCTTGGGGTTCCCCCTGGGAGGGGGGAGCCCTAGGCCTAGGGAGCCCCCGCCCTGGGGAGCCCTAGGCTTGGGGTTCCCCCTGGGAGGGGGGAGCCCTAGGCCTAGGGAGCCCCCGCCCTGGGGAGCCCTAGGCTTGGGGTTCCCCCTGGGAGGGGGGAGCCCTAGGCCTAGGGAGCCCCCGCCCTGGGGAGCCCTAGGCTTGGGGTTCCCCCTGGGAGGGGGGAGCCCTAGGCCTAGGGAGCCCCCGCCCTGGGGAGCCCTAGGCTTGGGGTTCCCCCTGGGAGGGGGGAGCCCTAGGCCTAGGGAGCCCCCGCCCTGGGGAGCCCTAGGCTTGGGGTTCCCCCTGGGAGGGGGGAGCCCTAGGCCTAGGGAGCCCCCGCCCTGGGGAGCCCTAGGCTTGGGGTTCCCCCTGGGAGGGGGGAGCCCTAGGCCTAGGGAGCCCCCGCCCTGGGGAGCCCTAGGCTTGGGGTTCCCCCTGGGAGGGGGGAGCCCTAGGCCTAGGGAGCCCCCGCCCTGGGGAGCCCTAGGCTTGGGGTTCCCCCTGGGAGGGGGGAGCCCTAGGCCTAGGGAGCCCCCGCCCTGGGGAGCCCTAGGCTTGGGGTTCCCCCTGGGAGGGGGGAGCCCTAGGCCTAGGGAGCCCCCGCCCTGGGGAGCCCTAGGCTTGGGGTTCCCCCTGGGAGGGGGGAGCCCTAGGCCTAGGGAGCCCCCGCCCTGGGGAGCCCTAGGCTTGGGGTTCCCCCTGGGAGGGGGGAGCCCTAGGCCTAGGGAGCCCCCGCCCTGGGGAGCCCTAGGCTTGGGGTTCCCCCTGGGAGGGGGGAGCCCTAGGCCTAGGGAGCCCCCGCCCTGGGGAGCCCTAGGCTTGGGGTTCCCCCTGGGAGGGGGGAGCCCTAGGCCTAGGGAGCCCCCGCCCTGGGGAGCCCTAGGCTTGGGGTTCCCCCTGGGAGGGGGGAGCCCTAGGCCTAGGGAGCCCCCGCCCTGGGGAGCCCTAGGCTTGGGGTTCCCCCTGGGAGGGGGGAGCCCTAGGCCTAGGGAGCCCCCGCCCTGGGGAGCCCTAGGCTTGGGGTTCCCCCTGGGAGGGGGGAGCCCTAGGCCTAGGGAGCCCCCGCCCTGGGGAGCCCTAGGCTTGGGGTTCCCCCTGGGAGGGGGGAGCCCTAGGCCTAGGGAGCCCCCGCCCTGGGGAGCCCTAGGCTTGGGGTTCCCCCTGGGAGGGGGGAGCCCTAGGCCTAGGGAGCCCCCGCCCTGGGGAGCCCTAGGCTTGGGGTTCCCCCTGGGAGGGGGGAGCCCTAGGCCTAGGGAGCCCCCGCCCTGGGGAGCCCTAGGCTTGGGGTTCCCCCTGGGAGGGGGGAGCCCTAGGCCTAGGGAGCCCCCGCCCTGGGGAGCCCTAGGCTTGGGGTTCCCCCTGGGAGGGGGGAGCCCTAGGCCTAGGGAGCCCCCGCCCTGGGGAGCCCTAGGCTTGGGGTTCCCCCTGGGAGGGGGGAGCCCTAGGCCTAGGGAGCCCCCGCCCTGGGGAGCCCTAGGCTTGGGGTTCCCCCTGGGAGGGGGGAGCCCTAGGCCTAGGGAGCCCCCGCCCTGGGGAGCCCTAGGCTTGGGGTTCCCCCTGGGAGGGGGGAGCCCTAGGCTTGGGGTTCCCCCTGGGAGGGGGGAGCCCTAGGCCTAGGGAGCCCCCGGGAGGGGAGCCCTAGGCTTGGGGTTCCCCCTGGGAGGGGGGAGCCCTAGGCCTAGGGAGCCCCCGGGATGGGAGCCCTAGGCTTGGGGTTCCCCCTGGGAGGGGGGAGCCCTAGGCCTAGGGAGCCCCCGCCCTGGGGAGCCCTAGGCTTGGGGTTCCCCCTGGGAGGGGGGAGCCCTAGGCCTAGGGAGCCCCCGCCCTGGGGAGCCCTAGGCTTGGGGTTCCCCCTGGGAGGGGGGAGCCCTAGGCCTAGGGAGCCCCCGTGGGGTTCCCCCTGGGAGGGGGGAGCCCTAGGCCTAGGGAGCCCCCGGGAGGGGAGCCCTAGGCTTGGAGTTCCCCCTGGGAGGGGGGAGCCCTAGGCCTAGGGAGCCCCCGGGAGGGGAGCCCTAGGCCTGGGGTTCCCCCTGGGAGGGGGGAGCCCTAGGCCTAGGGCGCCCCCGCCCTGGGGAGCCCTAGGCCTGGGGTTCCCCCTGGGAGGGGGGAGCCCTAGGCCTAGGGCGCCCCCGCCCTGGGGAGCCCTAGGCCTGGGGTTCCCCCTGGGAGGGGGGAGCCCTAGGCCTAGGGCGCCCCCGCCCTGGGGAGCCCTAGGCCTGGGGTTCCCCCTGGGAGGGGGGAGCCCTAGGCCTAGGGCGCCCCCGCCCTGGGGAGCCCTAGGCCTGGGGTTCCCCCTGGGAGGGGGGAGCCCTAGGCCTAGGGCGCCCCCGCCCTGGGGAGCCCTAGGCCTGGGGTTCCCCCTGGGAGGGGGGAGCCCTAGGCCTAGGGCGCCCCCGCCCTGGGGAGCCCTAGGCCTGGGGTTCCCCCTGGGAGGGGGGAGCCCTAGGCCTAGGGCGCCCCCGCCCTGGGGAGCCCTAGGCCTGGGGTTCCCCCTGGGAGGGGGGAGCCCTAGGCCTAGGGCGCCCCCGCCCTGGGGAGCCCTAGGCCGGGGGTTCCCCCTGGGAGGGGGGAGCCCTAGGCCTAGGGCGCCCCCGCCCTGGGGAGCCCTAGGCTGAGGGTTCCCCCTGGGTGGGGGGAGCCCTAGGCCTAGGGAGCCCCCGCCCTGGGGAGCCCTAGGCTGAGGGTTCCCCCTGGGTGGGGGGAGCCCTAGGCCTAGGGAGCCCCCGCCCTGGGGAGCACTAGGCTGAGGGTTCCCCCTGGGAGGGGGGAGCCCTAGGCCTAGGGAGCCCCCGCCCTGGGGAGCCCTAGGCTGAGGGTTCCCCCTGGGAGGGGGGAGCCCTAGGCCTAGGGAGCCCCCGGGAGGGGAGCCCTAGGCTGAGGGTTCCCCCTGGGAGGGGGGAGCCCTAGGCCTAGGGAGCCCCCGGGAGGGGAGCCCTAGGCTGAGGGTTCCCCCTGGGAGGGGGGAGCCCTAGGCCTAGGGAGCCCCCGCCCTGGGGAGCCCTAGGCTGAGGGTTCCCCCTGGGAGGGGGGAGCCCTAGGCCTAGGGAGCCCCCGGGAGGGGAGCCCTAGGCTTGGGGTTCCCCCTGGGAGGGGGGAGCCCTAGGCCTAGGGAGCCCCCGGGAGGGGAGCCCTAGGCTTGGGGTTCCCCCTGGGAGGGGGGAGCCCTAGGCCTAGGGAGCCCCCGCCCTGGGGAGCCCTAGGCTTGGGGTTCCCCCTGGGAGGGGGGAGCCCCAGGCCTAGGGAGCCCCCGCCCTGGGGAGCCCTAGGCTTGGGGTTCCCCCTGGGAGGGGGGAGCCCTAGGCCTAGGGAGCCCCCGCCCTGGGGAGCCCTAGGCTTGGGGTTCCCCCTGGGAGGGGGGAGCCCTAGGCCTAGGGAGCCCCCGCCCTGGGGAGCCCTAGGCTTGGGGTTCCCCCTGGGAGGGGGGAGCCCTAGGCCTAGGGAGCCCCCGCCCTGGGGAGCCCTAGGCTTGGGGTTCCCCCTGGGAGGGGGGAGCCCTAGGCCTAGGGAGCCCCCGCCCTGGGGAGCCCTAGGCTTGGGGTTCCCCCTGGGAGGGGGGAGCCCTAGGCCTAGGGAGCCCCCGCCCTGGGGAGCCCTAGGCTTGGGGTTCCCCCTGGGAGGGGGGAGCCCTAGGCTTGGGGTTCCCCCTGGGAGGGGGGAGCCCTAGGCCTAGGGAGCCCCCGGGAGGGGAGCCCTAGGCTTGGGGTTCCCCCTGGGAGGGGGGAGCCCTAGGCCTAGGGAGCCCCCGGGAGGGGAGCCCTAGGCTTGGGGTTCCCCCTGGGAGGGGGGAGCCCTAGGCCTAGGGAGCCCCCGCCCTGGGGAGCCCTAGGCTTGGGGTTCCCCCTGGGAGGGGGGAGCCCTAGGCCTAGGGAGCCCCCGCCCTGGGGAGCCCTAGGCTTGGGGTTCCCCCTGGGAGGGGGGAGCCCTAGGCCTAGGGAGCCCCCGTGGGGTTCCCCCTGGGAGGGGGGAGCCCTAGGCCTAGGGAGCCCCCGGGAGGGGAGCCCTAGGCTTGGGGTTCCCCCTGGGAGGGGGGAGCCCTAGGCCTAGGGAGCCCCCGGGAGGGGAGCCCTAGGCCTGGGGTTCCCCCTGGGAGGGGGGAGCCCTAGGCCTAGGGCGCCCCCGCCCTGGGGAGCCCTAGGCCTGGGGTTCCCCCTGGGAGGGGGGAGCCCTAGGCCTAGGGCGCCCCCGCCCTGGGGAGCCCTAGGCCTGGGGTTCCCCCTGGGAGGGGGGAGCCCTAGGCCTAGGGCGCCCCCGCCCTGGGGAGCCCTAGGCCTGGGGTTCCCCCTGGGAGGGGGGAGCCCTAGGCCTAAGGCGCCCCCGCCCTGGGGAGCCCTAGGCCTGGGGTTCCCCCTGGGAGGGGGGAGCCCTAGGCCTAGGGCGCCCCCGCCCTGGGGAGCCCTAGGCCTGGGGTTCCCCCTGGGAGGGGGGAGCCCTAGGCCTAGGGCGCCCCCGCCCTGGGGAGCCCTAGGCCTGGGGTTCCCCCTGGGAGGGGGGAGCCCTAGGCCTAGGGCGCCCCCGCCCTGGGGAGCCCTAGGCCTGGGGTTCCCCCTGGGAGGGGGGAGCCCTAGGCCTAGGGCGCCCCCGCCCTGGGGAGCCCTAGGCCGGGGGTTCCCCCTGGGAGGGGGGAGCCCTAGGCCTAGGGCGCCCCCGCCCTGGGGAGCCCTAGGCTGAGGGTTCCCCCTGGGTGGGGGGAGCCCTAGGCCTAGGGAGCCCCCGCCCTGGGGAGCCCTAGGCTGAGGGTTCCCCCTGGGTGGGGGGAGCCCTAGGCCTAGGGAGCCCCCGCCCTGGGGAGCCCTAGGCTGAGGGTTCCCCCTGGGAGGGGGGAGCCCTAGGCCTAGGGAGCCCCCGCCCTGGGGAGCCCTAGGCTGAGGGTTCCCCCTGGGAGGGGGGAGCCCTAGGCCTAGGGAGCCCCCGGGAGGGGAGCCCTAGGCTGAGGGTTCCCCCTGGGAGGGGGGATCCCTAGGCCTAGGGAGCCCCCGGGAGGGGAGCCCTAGGCTGAGGGTTCCCCCTGGGAGGGGGGAGCCCTAGGCCTAGGGAGCCCCCGCCCTGGGGAGCCCTAGGCTGAGGGTTCCCCCTGGGAGGGGGGAGCCCTAGGCCTAGGGAGCCCCAGCCCTGGGGAGCCCTAGGCTGAGGGTTCCCCCTGGGAGGGGGGAGCCCTAGGCCTAGGGAGCCCCCGGGAGGGGAGCCCTAGGCTTGGGGTTCCCCCTGGGAGGGGGGAGCCCTAGGCCTAGGGAGCCCCCGGGAGGGGAGCCCTAGGCTTGGGGTTCCCCCTGGGAGGGGCGAGCCCTAGGCCTAGGGAGCCCCCGCCCTGGGGAGCCCTAGGCTTGGGGTTCCCCCTGGGAGGGGGGAGCCCTAGGCCTAGGGAGCCCCCGCCCTGGGGAGCCCTAGGCTTGGGGTTCCCCCTGGGAGGGGGGAGCCCTAGGCCTAGGGAGCCCCCGCCCTGGGGAGCCCTAGGCTTGGGGTTCCCCCTGGGAGGGGGGAGCCCTAGGCCTAGGGAGCCCCCGCCCTGGGGAGCCCTAGGCTTGGGGTTCCCCCTGGGAGGGGGGAGCCCTAGGCCTAGGGAGCCCCCGCCCTGGGGAGCCCTAGGCTTGGGGTTCCCCCTGGGAGGGGGGAGCCCTAGGCCTAGGGAGCCCCCGCCCTGGGGAGCCCTAGGCTTGGGGTTCCCCCTGGGAGGGGGGAGCCCTAGGCTTGGGGTTCCCCCTGGGAGGGGGGAGCCCTAGGCCTAGGGAGCCCCCGGGAGGGGAGCCCTAGGCTTGGGGTTCCCCCTGGGAGGGGGGAGCCCTAGGCCTAGGGAGCCCCCGGGAGGGGAGCCCTAGGCTTGGGGTTCCCCCTGGGAGGGGGGAGCCCTAGGCCTAGGGAGCCCCCGCCCTGGGGAGCCCTAGGCTTGGGGTTCCCCCTGGGAGGGGGGAGCCCTAGGCCTAGGGAGCCCCCGCCCTGGGGAGCCCTAGGCTTGGGGTTCCCCCTGGGAGGGGGGAGCCCTAGGCCTAGGGAGCCCCCGTGGGGTTCCCCCTGGGAGGGGGGAGCCCTAGGCCTAGGGAGCCCCCGGGAGGGGAGCCCTAGGCTTGGGGTTCCCCCTGGGAGGGGGGAGCCCTAGGCCTAGGGAGCCCCCGGGAGGGGAGCCCTAGGCCTGGGGTTCCCCCTGGGAGGGGGGAGCCCTAGGCCTAGGGCGCCCCCGCCCTGGGGAGCCCTAGGCCTGGGGTTCCCCCTGGGAGGGGGGAGCCCTAGGCCTAGGGCGCCCCCGCCCTGGGGAGCCCTAGGCCTGGGGTTCCCCCTGGGAGGGGGGAGCCCTAGGCCTAGGGCGCCCCCGCCCTGGGGAGCCCTAGGCCTGGGGTTCCCCCTGGGAGGGGGGAGCCCTAGGCCTAGGGCGCCCCCGCCCTGGGGAGCCCTAGGCCTGGGGTTCCCCCTGGGAGGGGGGAGCCCTAGGCCTAGGGCGCCCCCGCCCTGGGGAGCCCTAGGCCTGGGGTTCCCCCTGGGAGGGGGGAGCCCTAGGCCTAGGGCGCCCCCGCCCTGGGGAGCCCTAGGCCTGGGGTTCCCCCTGGGAGGGGGGAGCCCTAGGCCTAGGGCGCCCCCGCCCTGGGGAGCCCTAGGCCTGGGGTTCCCCCTGGGAGGGGGGAGCCCTAGGCCTAGGGCGCCCCCGCCCTGGGGAGCCCTAGGCCTGGGGTTCCCCCTGGGAGGGGGGAGCCCTAGGCCTAGGGCGCCCCCGCCCTGGGGAGCCCTAGGCCGGGGGTTCCCCCTGGGAGGGGGGAGCCCTAGGCCTAGGGCGCCCCCGCCCTGGGGAGCCCTAGGCCGGGGGTTCCCCCTGGGAGGGGCGAGCCCTAGGCCTAGGGCGCCCCCGCCCTGGGGAGCCCTAGGCCGGGGGTTCCCCCTGGGAGGGGGGAGCCCTAGGCCTAGGGCGCCCCCGCCCTGGGGAGCCCTAGGCCGGGGGTTCCCCCTGGGAGGGGGGAGCCCTAGGCCTAGGGCGCCCCCGCCCTGGGGAGCCCTAGGCCTAGGGGTTCCCCCTGGGAGGGGGGAGCCCTAGGCCTAGGGCGCCCCCGCCCTGGGGAGCCCTAGGCCTGGGGTTCCCCCTGGGAGGGGGGAGCCCTAGGCCTAGGGTGCCCCCGCCCTGGGGAGCCCTAGGCCTGGGGTTCCCCCTGGGAGGGGGGAGCCCTAGGCCTAGGGCGCCCCCGCCCTGGGGAGCCTAGGCCTGGGGTTCCCCCTGGGAGGGGGGAGCCCTAGGCCTAGGGCGCCCCCGCCCTGGGGAGCCCTAGGCCTGGGGTTCCCCCTGGGAGGGGGGAGCCCTAGGCCTAGGGCGCCCCCGCCCTGGGGAGCCCTAGGCCTGGGGTTCCCCCTGGGAGGGGGGAGCCCTAGGCCTAGGGCGCCCCCGCCCTGGAGAGCCCTAGGCCTGGGGTTACCCCTGGGAGGGGGGAGCCCTAGGCCTGGGGTTCCCCCTGGGAGGGGGGAGCCCTAGGCCTAGGGCGCCCCCGCCCTGGGGAGCCCTAGGCCTGGGGCTCCCCCTGGGAGGGGGGAGCCCTAGGCCTAGGGCGCCCCCGCCCTGGGGAGCCCTAGGCCTGGGGCTCCCCCTGGGAGGGGGGAGCCCTAGGCCTAGGGAGCCCCCGCCCTGGGGAGCCCTAGGCCTGGGGCTCCCCCTGGGAGGGGGGAGCCCTAGGCCTAGGGAGCCCCCGCCCTGGGGAGCCCTAGGCCTGGGGTTCCCCCTGGGAGGGGGGAGCCCTAGGCCTAGGGAGCCCCCGCCCTGGGGAGCCCTAGGCCTGGGGTTCCCCCTGGGAGGGGGGAGCCCTAGGCCTAGGGAGCCCCCGCCCTGGGGAGCCCTAGGCTTGGGGTTCCCCCTGGGAGGGGGGAGCCCTAGGCCTAGGGAGCCCCCGCCCTGGGGAGCCCTAGGCTTGGGGTTCCCCCTGGGAGGGGGGAGCCCTAGGCCTAGGGAGCCCCCGCCCTGGGGAGCCCTAGGCTTGGGGTTCCCCCTGGGAGGGGGGAGCCCTAGGCCTAGGGAGCCCCCGCCCTGGGGAGCCCTAGGCTTGGGGTTCCCCCTGGGAGGGGGGAGCCCTAGGCCTAGGGAGCCCCCGCCCTGGGGAGCCCTAGGCTTGGGGTTCCCCCTGGGAGGGGGGAGCCCTAGGCCTAGGGAGCCCCCGCCCTGGGGAGCCCTCGGCTTGGGGTTCCCCCTGGGAGGGGGGAGCCCTAGGCTTGGGGTTCCCCCTGGGAGGGGGGAGCCCTAGGCCTAGGGAGCCCCCGGGAGGGGAGCCCTAGGCTTGGGGTTCCCCCTGGGAGGGGGGAGCCCTAGGCCTAGGGAGCCCTCGGGAGGGGAGCCCTAGGCTTGGGGTTCCCCCTGGGAGGGGGGAGCCCTAGGCCTAGGGAGCCCCCGCCCTGGGGAGCCCTAGGCTTGGGGTTCCCCCTGGGAGGGGGGAGCCCTAGGCCTAGGGAGCCCCCGTGGGGTTCCCCCTGGGAGGGGGGAGCCCTAGGCCTAGGGAGCCCCCGGGAGGGGAGCCCTAGGCTTGGGGTTCCCCCTGGGAGGGGGGAGCCCTAGGCCTAGGGAGCCCCCGGGAGGGGAGCCCTAGGCCTGGGGTTCCCCCTGGGAGGGGGGAGCCCTAGGCCTAGGGCGCCCCCGCCCTGGGGAGCCCTAGGCCTGGGGTTCCCCCTGGGAGGGGGGAGCCCTAGGCCTAGGGCGCCCCCGCCCTGGGGAGCCCTAGGCCTGGGGTTCCCCCTGGGAGGGGGGAGCCCTAGGCCTAGGGCGCCCCCGCCCTGGGGAGCCCTAGGCCTGGGGTTCCCCCTGGGAGGGGGGAGCCCTAGGCCTAGGGCGCCCCCGCCCTGGGGAGCCCTAGGCCTGGGGTTCCCCCTGGGAGGGGGGAGCCCTAGGCCTAGGGCGCCCCCGCCCTGGGGAGCCCTAGGCCTGGGGTTCCCCCTGGGAGGGGGGAGCCCTAGGCCTAGGGCGCCCCCGCCCTGGGGAGCCCTAGGCCTGGGGTTCCCCCTGGGAGGGGGGAGCCCTAGGCCTAGGGCGCCCCCGCCCTGGGGAGCCCTAGGCCTGGGGTTCCCCCTGGGAGGGGGGAGCCCTAGGCCTAGGGCGCCCCCGCCCTGGGGAGCCCTAGGCCTGGGGTTCCCCCTGGGAGGGGGGAGCCCTAGGCCTAGGGCGCCCCCGCCCTGGGGAGCCCTAGGCCGGGGGTTCCCCCTGGGAGGGGGGAGCCCTAGGCCTAGGGCGCCCCCGCCCTGGGGAGCCCTAGGCCGGGGGTTCCCCCTGGGAGGGGCGAGCCCTAGGCCTAGGGCGCCCCCGCCCTGGGGAGCCCTAGGCCGGGGGTTCCCCCTGGGAGGGGGGAGCCCTAGGCCTAGGGCGCCCCCGCCCTGGGGAGCCCTAGGCCGGGGATTCCCCCTGGGAGGGGGGAGCCCTAGGCCTAGGGCGCCCCCGCCCTGGGGAGCCCTAGGCCTAGGGGTTCCCCCTGGGAGGGGGGAGCCCTAGGCCTAGGGCGCCCCCGCCCTGGGGAGCCCTAGGCCTGGGGTTCCCCCTGGGAGGGGGGAGCCCTAGGCCTAGGGCGCCCCCGCCCTGGGGAGCCCTAGGCCTGGGGTTCCCCCTGGGAGGGGGGAGCCCTAGGCCTAGGGCGCCCCCGCCCTGGGGAGCCCTAGGCCTGGGGTTCCCCCTGGGAGGGGGGAGCCCTAGGCCTAGGGCGCCCCCGCCCTGGAGAGCCCTAGGCCTGGGGTTCCCCCTGGGAGGGGGGAGCCCTAGGCCTGGGGTTCCCCCTGGGAGGGGGGAGCCCTGGGCCTAGGGCGCCCCCGCCCTGGGGAGCCCTAGGCCTGGGGCTCCCCCTGGGAGGGGGGAGCCCTGGGCCTAGGGCGCCCCCGCCCTGGGGAGCCCTAGGCCTGGGGCTCCCCCTGGGAGGGGGGAGCCCTGGGCCTAGGGCGCCCCCGCCCTGGGGAGCCCTAGGCCTGGGGTTCCCCCTGGGAGGGGGGAGCCCTAGGCCTAGGGAGCCCCCGCCCTGGGGAGCCCTAGGCCTGGGGTTCCCCCTGGGAGGGGGGAGGCCTAGGCCTAGGGAGCCCCCGCCCTGGGGAGCCCTAGGCCTGGGGTTCCCCCTGGGAGGGGGGAGGCCTAGGCCTAGGGAGCCTCCGCCCTGGGGAGCCCTAGGCCTGGGGTTCCCCCTGGGAGGGGGGAGGCCTAGGCCTAGGGAGCCCCCGCCCTGGGGAGCCCTAGGCCTGGGGTTCCCCCTGGGAGGGGGGAGGCCTAGGCCTAGGGAGCCCCCGCCCTGGGGAGCCCTAGGCCTAGGGTTCCCCCTGGGAGGGGGGAGGCCTAGGCCTAGGGAGCCCCCGCCCTGGGGAGCCCTAGGCCTAGGGTTCCCCCTGGGAGGGGGGAGGCCTAGGCCTAGGGAGCCCCCGCCCTGGGGAGCCCTAGGCCTAGGGTTCCCCCTGGGAGGGGGGAGGCCTAGGCCTAGGGAGCCCCCGCCCTGGGGAGCCCTAGGCCTAGGGTTCCCCCTGGGAGGGGGGAGGCCTAGGCCTAGGGAGCCCCCGCCCTGGGGAGCCCTAGGCCTAGGGTTCCCCCTGGGAGGGGGGAGGCCTAGGCCTACGGAGCCCCCGCCCTGGGGAGCCCTAGGCCTAGGGTTCCCCCTGGGAGGGGGGAGGCCTAGGCCTAGGGAGCCTCCGCCCTGGGGAGCCCTAGGCCTAGGGTTCCCCCTGGGAGGGGGGAGGCCTAGGCCTAGGGAGCCCCCGCCCTGGGGAGCCCTAGGCCTAGGGTTCCCCCTGGGAGGGGGGAGGCCTAGGCCTAGGGAGCCCCCGCCCTGGGGAGCCCTAGGCCTAGGGTTCCCCCTGGGAGGGGGGAGGCCTAGGCCTAGGGAGCCCCCGCCCTGGGGAGCCCTAGGCCTAGGGTTCCCCCTAGGAGGGGGGAGCCCTAGGCCTAGGGAGCCCCCGCCCTGGGGAGCCCTAGGCCTAGGGTTCCCCCTGGGAGGGGGGAGGCCTAGGCCTAGGGAGCCCCCGCCCTGGGGAGCCCTAGGCCTAGGGTTCCCCCTGGGAGGGGGGAGGCCTAGGCCTAGGGAGCCCCCGCCCTGGGGAGCCCTAGGCCTAGGGTTCCCCCTGGGAGGGGGGAGGCCTAGGCCTAGGGAGCCCCCGCCCTGGGGAGCCCTAGGCCTGGGGTTCCCCCTGGGAGGGGGGAGGCCTAGGCCTAGGGAGCCCCCGCCCTGGGGAGCCCTAGGCCTGGGGTTCCCCCTGGGAGGGGGGAGGCCTAGGCCTAGGGAGCCCCCGCCCTGGCGAGCCCTAGGCCTGGGGTTCCCCCTGGGAGGGGGGAGCCCTAGGCCTAGGGAGCCCCCGCCCTGGGGAGCCCTAGGCCTGGGGTTCCCCCTGGGAGGGGGGAGCCCTAGGCCTAGGGAGCCCCCGCCCTGGGGAGCCCTAGGCTTGGGGTTCCCCCTGGGAGGGGGGAGGCCTAGGCCTAGGGAGCCCCCGCCCTGGGGAGCCCTAGGCATGGGGTTCCCCCTGGGAGGGGGGAGGCCTAGGCCTAGGGAGCCCCCGCCCTGGGGAGCCCTAGGCCTGGGGTTCCCCCTGGGAGGGGGGAGGCCTAGGCCTAGGGAGCCCCCGCCCTGGGGAGCCCTAGGCCTGGGGTTCCCCCTGGGAGGGGGGAGGCCTAGGCCTAGGGAGCCCCCGCCCTGGGGAGCCCTAGGCCTGGGGTTCCCCCTGGGAGGGGGGAGGCCTAGGCCTAGGGAGCCCCCGCCCTGGGGAGCCCTAGGCCTAGGGTTCCCCCTGGGAGGGGGGAGGCCTAGGCCTAGGGAGCCCCCGCCCTGGGGAGCCCTAGGCCTAGGGTTCCCCCTGGGAGGGGGGAGGCCTAGGCCTAGGGAGCCCCCGCCCTGGGGAGCCCTAGGCCTAGGGTTCCCCCTGGGAGGGGGGAGGCCTAGGCCTAGGGAGCCCCCGCCCTGGGGAGCCCTAGGCCTAGGGTTCCCCCTGGGAGGGGGGAGGCCTAGGCCTAGGGAGCCCCCGCCCTGGGGAGCCCTAGGCCTAGGGTTCCCCCTGGGAGGGGGGAGGCCTAGGCCTAGGGAGCCCCCGCCCTGGGGAGCCCTAGGCCTAGGGTTCCCCCTGGGAGGGGGGAGGCCTAGGCCTAGGGAGCCCCCGCCCTGGGGAGCCCTAGGCCTAGGGTTCCCCCTGGGAGGGGGGAGGCCTAGGCCTAGGGAGCCCCCGCCCTGGGGAGCCCTAGGCCTAGGGTTCCCCCTGGGAGGGGGGAGCCCTAGGCCTAGGGAGCCCCCGGGAGGGGAGCCCTAGGCTTAGGGTTCCCCCTGGGAGGGGGGAGCCCTAGGCCTAGGGAGCCCCAGCCCTGGGGAGCCCTAGGCTTAGGGTTCCCCCTGGGAGGGGGGAGCCCTAGGCCTAGGGAGCCCCAGCCCTGGGGAGCCCTAGGCTTAGGGTTCCCCCTGGGAGGGGGGAGCCCTAGGCCTAGGGAGCCCCCGGGAGGGGAGCCCTAGGCTTAGGGTTCCCCCTGGGAGGGGGGAGGCCTAGGCCTAGGGAGCCCCCGCCCTGGGGAGCCCTAGGCCTAGGGTTCCCCCTGGGAGGGGGGAGGCCTAGGCCTAGGGAGCCCCCGCCCTGGGGAGCCCTAGGCCTAGGGTTCCCCCTGGGAGGGGGGAGGCCTAGGCCTAGGGAGCCCCCGCCCTGGGGAGCCCTAGGCCTAGGGTTCTCCCTGGGAGGGGGGAGCCCTAGGCCTAGGGAGCCCCCGCCCTGGGGAGCCCTAGGCCTAGGGTTCCCCCTGGGAGGGGGGAGGCCTAGGCCTAGGGAGCCCCCGCCCTGGGGAGCCCTAGGCCTAGGGTTCCCCCTGGGAGGGGGGAGGCCTAGGCCTAGGGAGCCCCCGCCCTGGGGAGCCCTAGGCCTAGGGTTCCCCCTGGGAGGGGGGAGGCCTAGGCCTAGGGAGCCCCCGCCCTGGCGAGCCCTAGGCCTAGGGTTCCCCCTGGGAGGGGGGAGCCCTAGGCCTAGGGAGCCCCCGCCCTGGGGAGCCCTAGGCCTAGGGTTCCCCCTGGGAGGGGGGAGCCCTAGGCCTAGGGAGCCCCCGCCCTGGGGAGCCCTAGGCCTAGGGTTCCCCCTGGGAGGGGGGAGCCCTAGGCCTAGGGAGCCCCCGCCCTGGGGAGCCCTAGGCCTAGGGTTCCCCCTGGGAGGGGGGAGGAGCCCCCGCCCAGGGGGAGCCCTAGGCCTAGGGTTCCCCCTGGGAGGGGGGAGCCCTAGGCCTAGGGTTCCCCCTGGGAGGGGGGAGCCCTAGGCCTAGGGAGCCCCCGCCCTGGGGAGCCCTAGGCCTAGGGTTCCCCCTGGGAGGGGGGAGCCGTAGGCTTAGGGTTCCCCCTGGGAGGGGGGAGCCCTAGGCCTAGGGAGCCCCAGCCCTGGGGAGCCCTAGGCTTAGGGTTCCCCCTCGGAGGGGGGAGCCCTAGGCCTAGGGATCCCCAGCCCTGGGGAGCCCTAGGCTTAGGGTTCCCCCTGGGAGGGGGGAGCCCTAGGCCTAGGGAGCCCCAGCCCTGGGGAGCCATAGGCTTAGGGTGCCCCCTGGGAGGGGGGAGCCCTAGGCCTAGGGAGCCCCAGCCCTGGGGAGCCCTAGGCTTAGGGTGCCCCCTGGGAGGGGGGAGCCCTAGGCCTAGGGAGCCCCAGCCCTGGGGAGCCCTAGGCTTAGGGTTCCCCCTGGGAGGGGGGAGCCCTAGGCCTAGGGAGCCCCAGCCCTGGGGAGCCCTAGGCTTAGGGTTCCCCCTGGGAGGGGGGAGCCCTAGGCCTAGGGAGCCCCAGCCCTGGGGAGCCCTAGGCTTAGGGTTCCCCCTGGGAGGGGGGAGCCCTAGGCCTAGGGAGCCCCCGGGAGGGGAGCCCTAGGCTTAGGGTTCCCCCTGGGAGGGGGGAGCCCTAGGCCTAGGGAGCCCCCGGGAGGGGAGCCCTAGGCTTAGGGTCCCCCCTGGGAGGGGGGAGCCCTAGGCCTAGGGAGCCCCCGGGAGGGGAGCCCTAGGCTTAGGGTCCCCCCTGGGAGGGGGGAGCCCTAGGCCTAGGGAGCCCCCGGGAGGGGAGCCCTAGGCTTAGGGTTCCCCCTGGGAGGGGGGAGCCCTAGGCCTAGGGAGCCCCCGGGAGGGGAGCCCTAGGCTTAGGGTTCCCCCTGGGAGGGGGGAGCCCTAGGCCTAGGGAGCCCCAGCCCTGGGGAGCCCTAGGCTTAGGGTTCCCCCTGGGAGGGGGGAGCCCTAGGCCTAGGGAGCCCCAGCCCTGGGGAGCCCTAGGCTTAGGGTTCCCCCTGGGAGGGGGGAGCCCTAGGCCTAGGGAGCCCCAGCCCTGGGGAGCCCTAGGCTTAGGGTTCCCCCTGGGAGGGGGGAGCCCTAGGCCTAGGGAGCCCCAGCCCTGGGGAGCCCTAGGCTTAGGGTTCCCCCTGGGAGGGGGGAGCCCTAGGCCTAGGGAGCCCCCGGGAGGGGAGCCCTAGGCTTAGGGTTCCCCCTGGGAGGGGGGAGCCCTAGGCCTAGGGAGCCCCCGGGAGGGGAGCCCTAGGCTTAGGGTTCCCCCTGGGAGGGGGGAGCCCTAGGCCTAGGGAGCCACAGCCCTGGGGAGCCCTAGGCTTAGGGTTCCCCCTGGGAGGGGGGAGCCCTAGGCCTAGGGAGCCCCCGGGATGGGAGCCCTAGGCTTAGGGTTCCCCCTGGGAGGGGGGAGCCCTAGGCCTAGGGAGCCCCCGGGAGGGGAGCCCTAGGCTTAGGGTTCCCCCTGGGAGGGGGGAGCCCTAGGCCTAGGGAGCCCCCGGGAGGGGAGCCCTAGGCTTAGGGTTCCCCCTGGGAGGGGGGAGCCCTAGGCCTAGGGAGCCCCAGCCCTGGGGAGCCCTAGGCTTAGGGTTCCCCCTGGGAGGGGGGAGCCCTAGGCCTAGGGAGCCCCCGGGAGGGGAGCCCTAGGCTTAGGGTTCCCCCTGGAAGGGGGGAGCCCTAGGCCTAGGGAGCCCCCGGGAGGGGAGCCCTAGGCTTAGGGTTCCCCCTGGGAGGGGGGAGACCTAGGCCTAGGGAGCCACAGCCCTGGGGAGCCCTAGCCTTAGGGTTCCCCCTGGGAGGGGGGAGCCCTAGGCCTAGGGAGCCCCCGGGATGGGAGCCCTAGGCTTAGGGTTCCCCCTGGGAGGGGGGAGCCCTAGGCCTAGGGAGCCCCCGGGAGGGGAGCCCTAGGCTTAGGGTTCCCCCTGGGAGGGGGGAGCCCTAGGCCTAGGGAGCCCCCGGGAGGGGAGCCCTAGGCTTAGGGTTCCCCCTGGGAGGGGGGAGCCCTAGGCCTAGGGAGCCCCCGGGAGAGGTGCCCTAGGCTTAGGGTTCCCCCTGGGAGGGGGGAGCCCTAGGCCTAGGGGGCCCCAGCCCTGGGGAGCCCTAGGCTTAGGGTTCCCCCTGGGAGGGGGGAGCCCTAGGCCTAGGGGGCCCCAGCCCTGGGGAGCCCTAGGCTTAGGGTTCCCCCTGGGAGGGGGGAGCCCTAGGCCTAGGGGGCCCCAGCCCTGGGGAGCCCTAGGCTTAGGGTTCCCCCTGGGAGGGGGGAGCCCTGGGCCTAGGGGGCCCCAGCCCTGGGGAGCCCTAGGCTTAGGGTTCCCCCTGGGAGGGGGGAGCCCTAGGCCTAGGGGACCCCAGCCCTGGGGAGCCCTAGGCTTAGGGTTCCCCCTGGGAGGGGGGAGCCCTAGGCCTAGGGGGCCCCAGCCCTGGGGAGCCCTAGGCTTAGGGTTCCCCCTGGGAGGGGGGAGCACTAGGCCTAGGGGGCCCCAGCCCTGGGGAGCCCTAGGCTTAGGGTTCCCCCTGGGAGGGGGGAGCCCTAGGCCTAGGGGGCCCCCGGGAGGGGAGCCCTAGGCTTAGGGTTCCCCCTGGGATGGGGGAGCCCTAGGCCTAGGTGGCCCCCGGGAGGGGAGCCCTAGGCTTAGGGTTCCCCCTGGGAGGGGGGAGCCCTAGGCCTAGGGGGCCCCCGGGAGGGGAGCCCTAGGCTTAGGGTTCCCCCTGGGAGGGGGGAGCCCTAGGCCTAGGGGGCCCCCGGGAGGGGAGCCCTAGGCTTAGGGTTCCCCCTGGGAGGGGGGAGCCCTAGGCCTAGGGGTCCCCCGGGAGGGGAGCCCTAGGCCTAGGGTTCCCCCTGGGAGGGGGGAGGCCTAGGCCTAGGGAGCCCCCGCCCTGGGGAGCCCTAGGCCTAGGGTTCCCCCTGGGAGGGGGGAGGCCTAGGCCTAGGGAGCCCCCGCCCTGGGGAGCCCTAGGCCTAGGGTTCCCCCTGGGAGGGGGGAGGCCTAGGCCTAGGGAGCCCCCGCCCTGGGGAGCCCTAGGCCTAGGGTTCCCCCTGGGAGGGGGGAGGCCTAGGCCTAGGGAGCCCCCGCCCTGGCGAGCCCTAGGCCTAGGGTTCCCCCTGGGAGGGGGGAGCCCTAGGCCTAGGGAGCCCCCGCCCTGGGGAGCCCTAGGCCTAGGGTTCCCCCTGGGAGGGGGGAGCCCTAGGCCTAGGGAGCCCCCGCCCTGGGGAGCCCTAGGCCTAGGGTTCCCCCTGGGAGGGGGGAGCCCTAGGCCTAGGGAGCCCCCGCCCTGGGGAGCCCTAGGCCTAGGGTTCCCCCTGGGAGGGGGGAGCCCTAGGCCTAGGGAGCCCCCGCCCTGGGGAGCCCTAGGCCTAGGGTTCCCCCTGGGAGGGGGGAGCCCTAGGCCTAGGGAGCCCCCGCCCTGGGGAGCCCTAGGCCTAGGGTTCCCCCTGGGAGGGGGGAGGAGCCCCCGCCCAGGGGGAGCCCTAGGCCTAGGGTTCCCCCTGGGAGGGGGGAGCCCTAGGCCTAGGGAGCCCCCGCCCAGGGGGAGCCCTAGGCCTAGGGTTCCCCCTGGGAGGGGGGAGCCCTAGGCCTAGGGAGCCCCCGCCCAGGGGGAGCCCTAGGCCTAGGGTTCCCCCTGGGAGGGGGGAGCCCTAGGCCTAGGGAGCCCCCGCCCTGGGGAGCCCTAGGCCTAGGGTTCCCCCTGGGAGGGGGGAGCCGTAGGCTTAGGGTTCCCCCTGGGAGGGGGGAGCCCTAGGCCTAGGGAGCCCCAGCCCTGGGGAGCCCTAGGCTTAGGGTTCCCCCTGGGAGGGGGGAGCCCTAGGCCTAGGGAGACCCAGCCCTGGGGAGCCCCAGGCTTAGGG
>NW_027458693.1:0-29233 GCF_050624435.1 Tenrec ecaudatus
AGCCTAGGGGAGCCTAAAGCCTAGGGGTGCCCTAGCCTGAAGGCTAGGGGAGCCCTAGCCTTAGCCTAGGGGAGCCTAAAGCCTAGGGGTGCCCTAGCCTGAAGGCTAGGGGAGCCCTAGCCTTAGCCTAGGGGAGCCTAAAGCCTAGGGGTGCCCTAGCCTGAAGGCTAG
Source organism: Tenrec ecaudatus (assembly GCF_050624435.1). Lineage (NCBI taxonomy): Eukaryota > Metazoa > Chordata > Mammalia > Afrosoricida > Tenrecidae > Tenrec > Tenrec ecaudatus. The sequence goes on from NW_027458693.1 coordinate 172, forward strand.
GGGAGCCCTAGCCTTAGCCTAGGGGAGCCTAAAGCCTAGGGGTGCCCTAGCCTGAAGGCTAGGGGAGCCCTAGCCTTAGCCTAGGGGAGCCTAAAGCCTAGGGGTGCCCTAGCCTGAAGGCTAGGGGAGCCCTAGCCTTAGCCTAGGGGAGCCTAAAGCCTAGGGGTGCCCTAGCCTGAAGGCTAGGGGAGCCCTAGCCTTAGCCTAGGGGAGCCTAAAGCCTAGGGGTGCCCTAGCCTGAAGGCTAGGGGAGCCCTAGCCTTAGCCTAGGGGAGCCTAAAGCCTAGGGGTGCCCTAGCCTGAAGGCTAGGGGAGCCCTAGCCTTAGCCTAGGGGAGCCTAAAGCCTAGGGGTGCCCTAGCCTGAAGGCTAGGGGAGCCCTAGCCTTAGCCTAGGGGAGCCTAAAGCCTAGGGGTGCCCTAGCCTGAAGGCTAGGGGAGCCCTAGCCTTAGCCTAGGGGAGCCTAAAGCCTAGGGGTGCCCTAGCCTGAAGGCTAGGGGAGCCCTAGCCTTAGCCTAGGGGAGCCTAAAGCCTAGGGGTGCCCTAGCCTGAAGGCTAGGGGAGCCCTAGCCTTAGCCTAGGGGAGCCTAAAGCCTAGGGGTGCCCTAGCCTGAAGGCTAGGGGAGCCCTAGCCTTAGCCTAGGGGAGCCTAAAGCCTAGGGGTGCCCTAGCCTGAAGGCTAGGGGAGCCCTAGCCTTAGCCTAGGGGAGCCTAAAGCCTAGGGGTGCCCTAGCCTGAAGGCTAGGGGAGCCCTAGCCTTAGCCTAGGGGAGCCTAAAGCCTAGGGGTGCCCTAGCCTGAAGGCTAGGGGAGCCCTAGCCTTAGCCTAGGGGAGCCTAAAGCCTAGGGGTGCCCTAGCCTGAAGGCTAGGGGAGCCCTAGCCTTAGCCTAGGGGAGCCTAAAGCCTAGGGGTGCCCTAGCCTGAAGGCTAGGGGAGCCCTAGCCTTAGCCTAGGGGAGCCTAAAGCCTAGGGGTGCCCTAGCCTGAAGGCTAGGGGAGCCCTAGCCTTAGCCTAGGGGAGCCTAAAGCCTAGGGGTGCCCTAGCCTGAAGGCTAGGGGAGCCCTAGCCTTAGCCTAGGGGAGCCTAAAGCCTAGGGGTGCCCTAGCCTGAAGGCTAGGGGAGCCCTAGCCTTAGCCTAGGGGAGCCTAAAGCCTAGGGGTGCCCTAGCCTGAAGGCTAGGGGAGCCCTAGCCTTAGCCTAGGGGAGCCTAAAGCCTAGGGGTGCCCTAGCCTGAAGGCTAGGGGAGCCCTAGCCTTAGCCTAGGGGAGCCTAAAGCCTAGGGGTGCCCTAGCCTGAAGGCTAGGGGAGCCCTAGCCTTAGCCTAGGGGAGCCTAAAGCCTAGGGGTGCCCTAGCCTGAAGGCTAGGGGAGCCCTAGCCTTAGCCTAGGGGAGCCTAAAGCCTAGGGGTGCCCTAGCCTGAAGGCTAGGGGAGCCCTAGCCTTAGCCTAGGGGAGCCTAAAGCCTAGGGGTGCCCTAGCCTGAAGGCTAGGGGAGCCCTAGCCTTAGCCTAGGGGAGCCTAAAGCCTAGGGGTGCCCTAGCCTGAAGGCTAGGGGAGCCCTAGCCTTAGCCTAGGGGAGCCTAAAGCCTAGGGGTGCCCTAGCCTGAAGGCTAGGGGAGCCCTAGCCTTAGCCTAGGGGAGCCTAAAGCCTAGGGGTGCCCTAGCCTGAAGGCTAGGGGAGCCCTAGCCTTAGCCTAGGGGAGCCTAAAGCCTAGGGGTGCCCTAGCCTGAAGGCTAGGGGAGCCCTAGCCTTAGCCTAGGGGAGCCTAAAGCCTAGGGGTGCCCTAGCCTGAAGGCTAGGGGAGCCCTAGCCTTAGCCTAGGGGAGCCTAAAGCCTAGGGGTGCCCTAGCCTGAAGGCTAGGGGAGCCCTAGCCTTAGCCTAGGGGAGCCTAAAGCCTAGGGGTGCCCTAGCCTGAAGGCTAGGGGAGCCCTAGCCTTAGCCTAGGGGAGCCTAAAGCCTAGGGGTGCCCTAGCCTGAAGGCTAGGGGAGCCCTAGCCTTAGCCTAGGGGAGCCTAAAGCCTAGGGGTGCCCTAGCCTGAAGGCTAGGGGAGCCCTAGCCTTAGCCTAGGGGAGCCTAAAGCCTAGGGGTGCCCTAGCCTGAAGGCTAGGGGAGCCCTAGCCTTAGCCTAGGGGAGCCTAAAGCCTAGGGGTGCCCTAGCCTGAAGGCTAGGGGAGCCCTAGCCTTAGCCTAGGGGAGCCTAAAGCCTAGGGGTGCCCTAGCCTGAAGGCTAGGGGAGCCCTAGCCTTAGCCTAGGGGAGCCTAAAGCCTAGGGGTGCCCTAGCCTGAAGGCTAGGGGAGCCCTAGCCTTAGCCTAGGGGAGCCTAAAGCCTAGGGGTGCCCTAGCCTGAAGGCTAGGGGAGCCCTAGCCTTAGCCTAGGGGAGCCTAAAGCCTAGGGGTGCCCTAGCCTGAAGGCTAGGGGAGCCCTAGCCTTAGCCTAGGGGAGCCTAAAGCCTAGGGGTGCCCTAGCCTGAAGGCTAGGGGAGCCCTAGCCTTAGCCTAGGGGAGCCTAAAGCCTAGGGGTGCCCTAGCCTGAAGGCTAGGGGAGCCCTAGCCTTAGCCTAGGGGAGCCTAAAGCCTAGGGGTGCCCTAGCCTGAAGGCTAGGGGAGCCCTAGCCTTAGCCTAGGGGAGCCTAAAGCCTAGGGGTGCCCTAGCCTGAAGGCTAGGGGAGCCCTAGCCTTAGCCTAGGGGAGCCTAAAGCCTAGGGGTGCCCTAGCCTGAAGGCTAGGGGAGCCCTAGCCTTAGCCTAGGGGAGCCTAAAGCCTAGGGGTGCCCTAGCCTGAAGGCTAGGGGAGCCCTAGCCTTAGCCTAGGGGAGCCTAAAGCCTAGGGGTGCCCTAGCCTGAAGGCTAGGGGAGCCCTAGCCTTAGCCTAGGGGAGCCTAAAGCCTAGGGGTGCCCTAGCCTGAAGGCTAGGGGAGCCCTAGCCTTAGCCTAGGGGAGCCTAAAGCCTAGGGGTGCCCTAGCCTGAAGGCTAGGGGAGCCCTAGCCTTAGCCTAGGGGAGCCTAAAGCCTAGGGGTGCCCTAGCCTGAAGGCTAGGGGAGCCCTAGCCTTAGCCTAGGGGAGCCTAAAGCCTAGGGGTGCCCTAGCCTGAAGGCTAGGGGAGCCCTAGCCTTAGCCTAGGGGAGCCTAAAGCCTAGGGGTGCCCTAGCCTGAAGGCTAGGGGAGCCCTAGCCTTAGCCTAGGGGAGCCTAAAGCCTAGGGGTGCCCTAGCCTGAAGGCTAGGGGAGCCCTAGCCTTAGCCTAGGGGAGCCTAAAGCCTAGGGGTGCCCTAGCCTGAAGGCTAGGGGAGCCCTAGCCTTAGCCTAGGGGAGCCTAAAGCCTAGGGGTGCCCTAGCCTGAAGGCTAGGGGAGCCCTAGCCTTAGCCTAGGGGAGCCTAAAGCCTAGGGGTGCCCTAGCCTGAAGGCTAGGGGAGCCCTAGCCTTAGCCTAGGGGAGCCTAAAGCCTAGGGGTGCCCTAGCCTGAAGGCTAGGGGAGCCCTAGCCTTAGCCTAGGGGAGCCTAAAGCCTAGGGGTGCCCTAGCCTGAAGGCTAGGGGAGCCCTAGCCTTAGCCTAGGGGAGCCTAAAGCCTAGGGGTGCCCTAGCCTGAAGGCTAGGGGAGCCCTAGCCTTAGCCTAGGGGAGCCTAAAGCCTAGGGGTGCCCTAGCCTGAAGGCTAGGGGAGCCCTAGCCTTAGCCTAGGGGAGCCTAAAGCCTAGGGGTGCCCTAGCCTGAAGGCTAGGGGAGCCCTAGCCTTAGCCTAGGGGAGCCTAAAGCCTAGGGGTGCCCTAGCCTGAAGGCTAGGGGAGCCCTAGCCTTAGCCTAGGGGAGCCTAAAGCCTAGGGGTGCCCTAGCCTGAAGGCTAGGGGAGCCCTAGCCTTAGCCTAGGGGAGCCTAAAGCCTAGGGGTGCCCTAGCCTGAAGGCTAGGGGAGCCCTAGCCTTAGCCTAGGGGAGCCTAAAGCCTAGGGGTGCCCTAGCCTGAAGGCTAGGGGAGCCCTAGCCTTAGCCTAGGGGAGCCTAAAGCCTAGGGGTGCCCTAGCCTGAAGGCTAGGGGAGCCCTAGCCTTAGCCTAGGGGAGCCTAAAGCCTAGGGGTGCCCTAGCCTGAAGGCTAGGGGAGCCCTAGCCTTAGCCTAGGGGAGCCTAAAGCCTAGGGGTGCCCTAGCCTGAAGGCTAGGGGAGCCCTAGCCTTAGCCTAGGGGAGCCTAAAGCCTAGGGGTGCCCTAGCCTGAAGGCTAGGGGAGCCCTAGCCTTAGCCTAGGGGAGCCTAAAGCCTAGGGGTGCCCTAGCCTGAAGGCTAGGGGAGCCCTAGCCTTAGCCTAGGGGAGCCTAAAGCCTAGGGGTGCCCTAGCCTGAAGGCTAGGGGAGCCCTAGCCTTAGCCTAGGGGAGCCTAAAGCCTAGGGGTGCCCTAGCCTGAAGGCTAGGGGAGCCCTAGCCTTAGCCTAGGGGAGCCTAAAGCCTAGGGGTGCCCTAGCCTGAAGGCTAGGGGAGCCCTAGCCTTAGCCTAGGGGAGCCTAAAGCCTAGGGGTGCCCTAGCCTGAAGGCTAGGGGAGCCCTAGCCTTAGCCTAGGGGAGCCTAAAGCCTAGGGGGGCCCTAGCCTGAAGGCTAGGGGAGCCCTAGCCTTAGCCTAGGGGAGCCTAAAGCCTAGGGGTGCCCTAGCCTGAAGGCTAGGGGAGCCCTAGCCTTAGCCTAGGGGAGCCTAAAGCCTAGGGGTGCCCTAGCCTGAAGGCTAGGGGAGCCCTAGCCTTAGCCTAGGGGAGGCCTAGCCTAAAGCCTAGGGGTGCCCTAGCCTGAAGGCTAGGGGAGCCCTAGCCTTAGCCTAGGGGAGCCTAGCCTAAAGCCTAGGGGTGCCCTAGCCTGAAGGCTAGGGGAGCCCTAGCCTTAGCCTAGGGGAGCCCTAGCCTAAAGCCTAGGGGTGCCCTAGCCTGAAGGCTAGGGGAGCCCTAGCCTTAGCCTAGGGGAGCCCTAGCCTAAAGCCTAGGGGTGCCCTAGCCTGAAGGCTAGGGGAGCCCTAGCCTTAGCCTAGGGGAGCCCTAGCCTAAAGCCTAGGGGTGCCCTAGCCTGAAGGCTAGGGGAGCCCTAGCCTTAGCCTAGGGGAGCCCTAGCCTAAAGCCTAGGCGTGCCCTAGCCTGAAGGCTAGGGGAGCCCTAGCCTTAGCCTAGGGGAGCCCTAGCCTAAAGCCTAGGCGTGCCCTAGCCTGAAGGCTAGGGGAGCCCTAGCCTTAGCCTAGGGGAGCCCTAGCCTAAAGCCTAGGCGTGCCCTAGCCTGAAGGCTAGGGGAGCCCTAGCCTTAGCCTAGGGGAGCCCTAGCCTAAAGCCTAGGCGTGCCCTAGCCTGAAGGCTAGGGGAGCCCTAGCCTTAGCCTAGGGGAGCCCTAGCCTAAAGCCTAGGCGTGCCCTAGCCTGAAGGCTAGGGGAGCCCTAGCCTTAGCCTAGGGGAGCCCTAGCCTAAAGCCTAGGCGTGCCCTAGCCTGAAGGCTAGGGGAGCCCTAGCCTTAGCCTAGGGGAGCCCTAGCCTAAAGCCTAGGCGTGCCCTAGCCTGAAGGCTAGGGGAGCCCCTAGCCTTAGCCTAGGGGAGCCCTAGCCTAAAGCCTAGGCGTGCCCTAGCCTGAAGGCTAGGGGAGCCCTAGCCTTAGCCTAGGGAGCCCTAGCCTAAAGCCTAGGCGTGCCCTAGCCTGAAGGCTAGGGGAGCCCTAGCCTTAGCCTAGGGGAGCCCTAGCCTAAAGCCTAGGCGTGCCCTAGGCCTGAAGGCTAGGGGAGCCCTAGCCTTAGCCTAGGGGAGCCCTAGCCTAAAGCCTAGGCGTGCCCTAGCCTGAAGGCTAGGGGAGCCCTAGCCTTAGCCTAGGGGAGCCCTAGCCTAAAGCCTAGGCGTGCCCTAGCCTGAAGGCTAGGGGAGCCCTAGCCTTAGCCTAGGGGAGCCCTAGCCTAAAGCCTAGGCGTGCCCTAGCCTGAAGGCTAGGGGAGCCCTAGCCTTAGCCTAGGGGAGCCCTAGCCTAAAGCCTAGGCGTGCCCTAGCCTGAAGGCTAGGGGAGCCCTAGCCTTAGCCTAGGGGAGCCCTAGCCTAAAGCCTAGGCGTGCCCTAGCCTGAAGGCTAGGGGAGCCCTAGCCTTAGCCTAGGGGAGCCCTAGCCTAAAGCCTAGGCGTGCCCTAGCCTGAAGGCTAGGGGAGCCCTAGCCTTAGCCTAGGGGAGCCCTAGCCTAAAGCCTAGGCGTGCCCTAGCCTGAAGGCTAGGGAGCCCTAGCCTTAGCCTAGGGGAGCCCTAGCCTAAAGCCTAGGCGTGCCCTAGCCTGAAGGCTAGGGGAGCCCTAGCCTTAGCCTAGGGGAGCCCTAGCCTAAAGCCTAGGCGTGCCCTAGCCTGAAGGCTAGGGGAGCCCTAGCCTTAGCCTAGGGGAGCCCTAGCCTAAAGCCTAGGCGTGCCCTAGCCTGAAGGCTAGGGGAGCCCTAGCCTTAGCCTAGGGGAGCCCTAGCCTAAAGCCTAGGCGTGCCCTAGCCTGAAGGCTAGGGGAGCCCTAGCCTTAGCCTAGGGGAGCCCTAGCCTAAAGCCTAGGCGTGCCCTAGCCTGAAGGCTAGGGGAGCCCTAGCCTTAGCCTAGGGGAGCCCTAGCCTAAAGCCTAGGCGTGCCCTAGCCTGAAGGCTAGGGGAGCCCTAGCCTTAGCCTAGGGGAGCCCTAGCCTAAAGCCTAGGCGTGCCCTAGCCTGAAGGCTAGGGGAGCCCTAGCCTTAGCCTAGGGGAGCCCTAGCCTAAAGCCTAGGCGTGCCCTAGCCTGAAGGCTAGGGGAGCCCTAGCCTTAGCCTAGGGGAGCCCTAGCCTAAAGCCTAGGCGTGCCCTAGCCTGAAGGCTAGGGGAGCCCTAGCCTTAGCCTAGGGGAGCCCTAGCCTAAAGCCTAGGCGTGCCCTAGCCTGAAGGCTAGGGGAGCCCTAGCCTTAGCCTAGGGGAGCCCTAGCCTAAAGCCTAGGCGTGCCCTAGCCTGAAGGCTAGGGGAGCCCTAGCCTTAGCCTAGGGGAGCCCTAGCCTAAAGCCTAGGCGTGCCCTAGCCTGAAGGCTAGGGGAGCCCTAGCCTTAGCCTAGGGGAGCCCTAGCCTAAAGCCTAGGCGTGCCCTAGCCTGAAGGCTAGGGGAGCCCTAGCCTTAGCCTAGGGGAGCCCTAGCCTAAAGCCTAGGCGTGCCCTAGCCTGAAGGCTAGGGGAGCCCTAGCCTTAGCCTAGGGGAGCCCTAGCCTAAAGCCTAGGCGTGCCCTAGCCTGAAGGCTAGGGGAGCCCTAGCCTTAGCCTAGGGGAGCCCTAGCCTAAAGCCTAGGCGTGCCCTAGCCTGAAGGCTAGGGTGCCCTAGCCTGAAGGCTAGGGGAGCCCTAGCCTTAGCCTAGGGGAGCCCTAGCCTAAAGCCTAGGCGTGCCCTAGCCTGAAGGCTAGGGGAGCCCTAGCCTTAGCCTAGGGGAGCCCTAGCCTAAAGCCTAGGCGTGCCCTAGCCTGAAGGCGAAGGCTAGGGGAGCCCTAGCCTTAGCCTAGGGGAGCCCTAGCCTAAAGCCTAGGCGTGCCCTAGCCTGAAGGCTAGGGGAGCCCTAGCCTTAGCCTAGGGGAGCCCTAGCCTAAAGCCTAGGCGTGCCCTAGCCTGAAGGCTAGGGGAGCCCTAGCCTTTGCCTAGGGGAGCCCTAGCCTAAAGCCTAGGCGTGCCCTAGCCTGAAGGCTAGGGGAGCCCTAGCCTTAGCCTAGGGGAGCCCTAGCCTAAAGCCTAGGCGTGCCCTAGCCTGAAGGCTAGGGGAGCCCTAGCCTTAGCCTAGGGGAGCCCTAGCCTAAAGCCTAGGCGTGCCCTAGCCTGAAGGCTAGGGGAGCCCTAGCCTTAGCCTAGGGGAGCCCTAGCCTAAAGCCTAGGCGTGCCCTAGCCTGAAGGCTAGGGGAGCCCTAGCCTTAGCCTAGGGGAGCCCTAGCCTAAAGCCTAGGCGTGCCCTAGCCTGAAGGCTAGGGGAGCCCTAGCCTTAGCCTAGGGGAGCCCTAGCCTAAAGCCTAGGCGTGCCCTAGCCTGAAGGCTAGGGGAGCCCTAGCCTTAGCCTAGGGGAGCCCTAGCCTAAAGCCTAGGCGTGCCCTAGCCTGAAGGCTAGGGGAGCCCTAGCCTTAGCCTAGGGGAGCCCTAGCCTAAAGCCTAGGCGTGCCCTAGCCTGAAGGCTAGGGGAGCCCTAGCCTTAGCCTAGGGGAGCCCTAGCCTAAAGCCTAGGGGTGCCCTAGCCTGAAGGCTAGGGGAGCCCTAGCCTTAGCCTAGGGGAGCCTAAAGCCTAGGGGTGCCCTAGCCTGAAGGCTAGGGGAGCCCTAGCCTTAGCCTAGGGGATCCTAAAGCCTAGGGGTGCCCTAGCCTGAAGGCTAGGGGAGCCCTAGCCTTAGCCTAGGGGAGCCCTAGCCTAAAGCCCAGGGGTGCCCTAGCCTGAAGGCTAGGGGAGCCCTAGCCTTAGCCTAGGGGAGCCCTAGCCTAAAGCCTAGGGGTGCCCTAGCCTGAAGGCTAGGGGAGCCCTAGCCTTAGCCTAGGGGAACCCTAGCCTAAAGCCTAGGGGTGCCCTAGCCTGAAGGCTAGGGGAGCCCTAGCCTTAGCCTAGGGGAGCCCTAGCCTAAAGCCTAGGGGTGCCCTAGCCTGAAGGCTAGGGGAGCCCTAGCCTTAGCCTAGGGGAGCCCTAGCCTAAAGCCTAGGGGTGCCCTAGCCTGAAGGCTAGGGGAGCCCTAGCCTTAGCCTAGGGGAGCCCTAGCCTAAAGCCTAGGGGTGCCCTAGCCTGAAGGCTATGGGAGCCCTAGCCTTAGCCTAGGGGAGCCCTAGCCTAAAGCCTAGGGGTGCCCTAGCCTGAAGGCTAGGGGAGCCCTAGCCTGAAGGCTAGGGGAGCCTAAAGCCTAGGGGTGCCCTAGCCTGAAGGCTAGGGGAGCCCTAGCCTGAAGGCTAGGGGAGCCTAAAGCCTAGGGGTGCCCTAGCCTGAAGGCTAGGGGAGCCCTAGCCTGAAGGCTAGGGGAGCCTAAAGCCTAGGGGTGCCCTAGCCTGAAGGCTAGGGGAGCCCTAGCCTGAAGGCTAGGGGAGCCTAAAGCCTAGGGGTGCCCTAGCCAGAAGGCTAGGGGAGCCCTAGCCTGAAGGCTAGGGGAGCCTAAAGCCTAGGGGTGCCCTAGCCTGAAGGCTAGGGGAGCCCTAGCCTGAAGGCTAGGGGAGCCTAAAGCCTAGGGGTGCCCTAGCCTGAAGGCTAGGGGAGCCCTAGCCTGAAGGCTAGGGGAGCCTGAAGCCTAGGGGTGCCCTAGCCTGAAGGCTAGGGGAGCCCTAGCCTGAAGGCTAGGGGAGCCTGAAGCCTAGGGGTGCCCTAGCCTGAAGGCTAGGGGAGCCCTAGCCTGAAGGCTAGGGGAGCCTGAAGTCTTGGGGTGCCCTAGCATGAAGGCTAGGGGAGCCCTAGCCTGAAGGCTAGGGGAGCCTGAAGCCTAGGGGTGCCCTAGCCAAAAGGCTAGGGGAGCCCTAGCCTTAGCCTAGGGGAGCCTGAAGCCTAGGGGTGCCCTAGCCTGAAGGCTAGGGGAGCCCTAGCCTTAGCCTAGGGGAGCCTGAAGCCTAGGGGTGCCCTAGCCTGAAGGCTAGGGGAGCCCTAGCCTTAGCGTAGGGGAGCCTGAAGCCTAGGGGTGCCCTAGCCTGAAGGCTAGGGGAGCCCTAGCCTTAGCCTAGGGGAGCCTGAAGCCTAGGGGTGCCCTAGCCTGAAGGCTAGGGGAGCCCTAGCCTTAGCCTAGGGGAGCCTGAAGCCTAGGGGTGCCCTAGCCTGAAGGCTAGGGGAGCCCTAGCCTTAGCCTAGGGGAGCCTGAAGCCTAGGGGTGCCCTAGCCTGAAGGCTAGGGGAGCCCTTGCCTTAGCCTAGGGGAGCCTGAAGCCTAGGGGTGCCCTAGCCTGAAGGCTAGGGGAGCCCTAGCCTTAGCCTAGGGGAGCCTGAAGCCTAGGGGTGCCCTAGCCTGAAGGCTAGGGGAGCCCTAGCCTTAGCCTAGGGGAGCCTGAAGCCTAGGGGTGCCCTAGCCTGAAGGCTAGGGGAGCCCTAGCCTTAGCCTAGGGGAGCCCTAGCCTAAAGCCTAGGCGTGCCCTAGCCTGAAGGCTAGGGGAGCCCTAGCCTTAGCCTAGGGGAGCCCTAGCCTAAAGCCTAGGGGTGCCCTAGCCTGAAGGCTAGGGGAGCCCTAGCCTTAGCCTAGGGGAGCCTAAAGCCTAGGGGTGCCCTAGCCTGAAGGCTAGGGGAGCCCTAGCCTTAGCCTAGGGGATCCTAAAGCCTAGGGGTGCCCTAGCCTGAAGGCTAGGGGAGCCCTAGCCTTAGCCTAGGGGAGCCTTAGCCTAAAGCCTAGGGGTGCCCTAGCCTGAAGGCTAGGGGAGCCCTAGCCTTAGCCTAGGGGAGCCCTAGCCTAAAGCCTAGGGGTGCCCTAGCCTGAAGGCTAGGGGAGCCCTAGCCTTAGCCTAGGGGAGCCCTAGCCTAAAGCCTAGGGGTGCCCTAGCCTGAAGGCTAGGGGAGCCCTAGCCTTAGCCTAGGGGAGCCCTAGCCTAAAGCCTAGGGGTGCCCTAGCCTGAAGGCTAGGGGAGCCCTAGCCTTAGCCTAGGGGAGCCCTAGCCTAAAGCCTAGGGGTGCCCTAGCCTGAAGGCTAGGGGAGCCCTAGCCTTAGCCTAGGGGAGCCCTAGCCTAAAGCCTAGGGGTGCCCTAGCCTGAAGGCTAGGGGAGCCCTAGCCTTAGCCTAGGGGAGCCCTAGCCTAAAGCCTAGGGGTGCCCTAGCCTGAAGGCTAGGGGAGCCCTAGCCTTAGCCTAGGGGAGCCCTAGCCTAAAGCCTAGGGGTGCCCTAGCCTGAAGGCTAGGGGAGCCCTAGCCTTAGCCTAGGGGAGCCCTAGCCTAAAGCCTAGGGGTGCCCTAGCCTGAAGGCTAGGGGAGCCCTAGCCTTAGCCTAGGGGAGCCCTAGCCTAAAGCCTAGGGGTGCCCTAGCCTGAAGGCTAGGGGAGCCCTAGCCTTAGCCTAGGGGAGCCCTAGCCTAAAGCCTAGGGGTGCCCTAGCCTGAAGGCTAGGGGAGCCCTAGCCTTAGCCTAGGGGAGCCCTAGCCTAAAGCCTAGGGGTGCCCTAGCCTGAAGGCTAGGGGAGCCCTAGCCTTAGCCTAGGGGAGCCTAAAGCCTAGGGGTGCCCTAGCCTGAAGGCTAGGGGAGCCCGAGCCTTAGCCTAGGGGAGCCTGAAGCCTAGGGGTGCCCTAGCCTGAAGGCTAGGGGAGCCCTAGACTGAAGGCTAGGGGAGCCTAAAGCCTAGGGGTGCCTTAGCCAGAAGGCTAGGGGAGCCCTAGCCTGAAGGCTAGGGGAGCCTAAAGCCTAGGGGTGCCCTAGCCTGAAGGCTAGGGGAGCCCTAGCCTGAAGGCTAGGGGAGCCTAAAGCCTAGGGGTGCCCTAGCCTGAAGGCTAGGGGAGCCCTAGCCTGAAGGCTAGGGGAGCCTGAAGCCTAGGGGTGCCCTAGCCTGAAGGCTAGGGGAGCCCTAGCCTGAAGGCTAGGGGAGCCTGAAGCCTAGGGGTGCCCTAGCCTGAAGGCTAGGGGAGCCCTAGCCTGAAGGCTAGGGGAGCCTGAAGTCTAGGGGTGCCCTAGCCTGAAGGCTAGGGGAGCCCTAGCCTGAAGGCTAGGGGAGCCTGAAGCCTAGGGGTGCCCTAGCCAAAAGGCTAGGGGAGCCCTAGCCTTAGCCTAGGGGAGCCTGAAGCCTAGGGGTGCCCTAGCCTGAAGGCTAGGGGAGCCCTAGCCTTAGCCTAGGGGAGCCTGAAGCCTAGGGGTGCCCTAGCCTGAAGGCTAGGGGAGCCCTAGCCTTAGCCTAGGGGAGCCTGAAGCCTAGGGGTGCCCTAGCCTGAAGGCTAGGGGAGCCCTAGCCTTAGCCTAGGGGAGCCTGAAGCCTAGGGGTGCCCTAGCCTGAAGGCTAGGGGAGCCCTAGCCTTAGCCTAGGGGAGCCTGAAGCCTAGGGGTGCCCTAGCCTGAAGGCTAGGGGAGCCCTAGCCTTAGCCTAGGGGAGCCTGAAGCCTAGGGGTGCCCTAGCCTGAAGGCTAGGGGAGCCCTTGCCTTAGCCTAGGGGAGCCTGAAGCCTAGGGGTGCCCTAGCCTGAAGGCTAGGGGAGCCCTAGCCTTAGCCTAGGGGAGCCTGAAGCCTAGGGGTGCCCTAGCCTGAAGGCTAGGGGAGCCCTAGCCTTAGCCTAGGGGAGCCTGAAGCCTAGGGGTGCCCTAGCCTGAAGGCTAGGGGAGCCCTAGCCTTAGCCTAGGGGAGCCCTAGCCTAAAGCCTAGGCGTGCCCTAGCCTGAAGGCTAGGGGAGCCCTAGCCTTAGCCTAGGGGAGCCCTAGACTAAAGCCTAGGGGTGCCCTAGCCTGAAGGCTAGGGGAGCCCTAGCCTTAGCCTAGGGGAGCCTAAAGCCTAGGGGTGCCCTAGCCTGAAGGCTAGGGGAGCCCTAGCCTTAGCCTAGGGGATCCTAAAGCCTAGGGGATGCCCTAGCCTGAAGGCTAGGGGAGCCCTAGCCTTAGCCTAGGGGAGCCTTAGCCTAAAGCCTAGGGGTGCCCTAGCCTGAAGGCTAGGGGAGCCCTAGCCTTAGCCTAGGGGAGCCCTAGCCTAAAGCCTAGGGGTGCCCTAGCCTGAAGGCTAGGGGAGCCCTAGCCTTAGCCTAGGGGAGCCCTAGCCTAAAGCCTAGGGGTGCCCTAGCCTGAAGGCTAGGGGAGCCCTAGCCTTAGCCTAGGGGAGCCCTAGCCTAAAGCCTAGGGGTGCCCTAGCCTGAAGGCTAGGGGAGCCCTAGCCTTAGCCTAGGGGAGCCCTAGCCTAAAGCCTAGGGGTGCCCTAGCCTGAAGGCTAGGGGAGCCCTAGCCTTAGCCTAGGGGAGCCCTAGCCTAAAGCCTAGGGGTGCCCTAGCCTGAAGGCTAGGGGAGCCCTAGCCTTAGCCTAGGGGAGCCCTAGCCTAAAGCCTAGGGGTGCCCTAGCCTGAAGGCTAGGGGAGCCCTAGCCTTAGCCTAGGGGAGCCCTAGCCTAAAGCCTAGGGGTGCCCTAGCCTGAAGGCTAGGGGAGCCCTAGCCTTAGCCTAGGGGAGCCCTAGCCTAAAGCCTAGGGGTGCCCTAGCCTGAAGGCTAGGGGAGCCCTAGCCTTAGCCTAGGGGAGCCCTAGCCTAAAGCCTAGGGGTGCCCTAGCCTGAAGGCTAGGGGAGCCCTAGCCTTAGCCTAGGGGAGCCCTAGCCTAAAGCCTAGGGGTGCCCTAGCCTGAAGGCTAGGGGAGCCCTAGCCTTAGCCTAGGGGAGCCCTAGCCTAAAGCCTAGGGGTGCCCTAGCCTGAAGGCTAGGGGAGCCCTAGCCTTAGCCTAGGGGAGCCCTAGCCTAAAGCCTAGGGGTGCCCTAGCCTGAAGGCTAGGGGAGCCCTAGCCTTAGCCTAGGGGAGCCCTAGCCTAAAGCCTAGGGGTGCCCTAGCCTGAAGGCTAGGGGAGCCCTAGCCTTAGCCTAGGGGAGCCTAAAGCCTAGGGGTGCCCTAGCCTGAAGGCTAGGGGAGCCCGAGCCTTAGCCTAGGGGAGCCTAAAGCCTAGGGGTGCCCTAGCCTGAAGGCTAGGGGAGCCCTAGCCTGAAGGCTAGGGGAGCCTAAAGCCTAGGGGTGCCCTAGCCTGAAGGCTAGGGGAGCCCTAGCCTGAAGGCTAGGGGAGCCTAAAGCCTAGGGGTGCCCTAGCCTGAAGGCTAGGGGAGCCCTAGCCTGAAGGCTAGGGGAGCCTAAAGCCTAGGGGTGCCCTAGCCTGAAGGCTAGGGGAGCCCTAGCCTGAAGGCTAGGGGAGCCTAAAGCCTAGGGGTGCCCTAGCCTGAAGGCTAGGGGAGCCCTAGCCTGAAGGCTAGGGGAGCCTAAAGCCTAGGGGTGCCCTAGCCTGAAGGCTAGGGGAGCCCTAGCCTGAAGGCTAGGGGAGCCTAAAGCCTAGGGGTGCCCTAGCCTGAAGGCTAGGGGAGCCCTAGCCTGAAGGCTAGGGGAGCCTAAAGCCTAGGGGTGCCCTAGCCTGAAGGCTAGGGGAGCCCTAGCCTGAAGGCTAGGGGAGCCTAAAGCCTAGGGGTGCCCTAGCCTGAAGGCTAGGGGAGCCCTAGCCTGAAGGCTAGGGGAGCCTAAAGCCTAGGGGTGCCCTAGCCTGAAGGCTAGGGGAGCCCTAGCCTGAAGGCTAGGGGAGCCTAAAGCCTAGGGGTGCCCTAGCCTGAAGGCTAGGGGAGCCCTAGCCTGAAGGCTAGGGGAGCCTAAAGCCTAGGGGTGCCCTAGCCTGAAGGCTAGGGGAGCCCTAGCCTGAAGGCTAGGAGAGCCTAAAGCCTAGGGGTGCCCTAGCCTGAAGGCTAGGGGAGCCCTAGCCTGAAGGCTAGGGGAGCCTGAAGCCTAGGGGTGCCCTAGCCTGAAGGCTAGGGGAGCCCTAGCCTGAAGGCTAGGGGAGCCTGAAGCCTAGGGGTGCCCTAGCCTGAAGGCTAGGGGAGCCCTAGCCTGAAGGCTAGGGGAGCCTGAAGCCTAGGGGTGCCCTAGCCTGAAGGCTAGGGGAGCCCTAGCCTGAAGGCTAGGGGAGCCTGAAGCCTAGGGGTGCCCTAGCCTGAAGGCTAGGGGAGCCCTAGCCTGAAGGCTAGGGGAGCCTGAAGCCTAGGGGTGCCCTAGCCTGAAGGCTAGGGGAGCCCTAGCCTGAAGGCTAGGGGAGCCTGAAGCCTAGGGGTGCCCTAGCCTGAAGGCTAGGGGAGCCCTAGCCTGAAGGCTAGGGGAGCCTGAAGCCTAGGGGTGCCCTAGCCTGAAGGCTAGGGGAGCCTGAAGCCTAGGGGTGCCCTAGCCTGAAGGCTAGGGGAGCCCTAGCCTGAAGGCTAGGGGAGCCGGAAGCCTAGGGGTGCCCTAGCCTGAAGGCTAGGGGAGCCCTAGCCTGAAGGCTAGGGGAGCCGGAAGCCTAGGGGTGCCCTAGCCTGAAGGCTAGGGGAGCCCTAGCCTGAAGGCTAGGGGAGCCGGAAGCCTAGGGGTGCCCTAGCCTGAAGGCTAGGGGAGCCCTAGCCTGAAGGCTAGGGGAGCCGGAAGCCTAGGGGTGCCCTAGCCTGAAGGCTAGGGGAGCCCTAGCCTGAAGGCTAGGGGAGCCGGAAGCCTAGGGGTGCCCTAGCCTGAAGGCTAGGGGAGCCCTAGCCTGAAGGCTAGGGGAGCCGGAAGCCTAGGGGTGCCCTAGCCTGAAGGCTAGGGGAGCCCTAGCCTGAAGGCTAGGGGAGCCGGAAGCCTAGGGGTGCCCTAGCCTGAAGGCTAGGGGAGCCCTAGCCTGAAGGCTAGGGGAGCCGGAAGCCTAGGGGTGCCCTAGCCTGAAGGCTAGGGGAGCCCTAGCCTGAAGGCTAGGGGAGCCGGAAGCCTAGGGGTGCCCTAGCCTGAAGGCTAGGGGAGCCCTAGCCTGAAGGCTAGGGGAGCCGGAAGCCTAGGGGTGCCCTAGCCTGAAGGCTAGGGGAGCCCTAGCCTGAAGGCTAGGGGAGCCGGAAGCCTAGGGGTGCCCTAGCCTGAAGGCTAGGGGAGCCCTAGCCTGAAGGCTAGGGGAGCCGGAAGCCTAGGGGTGCCCTAGCCTGAAGGCTAGGGGAGCCCTAGCCTGAAGGCTAGGGGAGCCGGAAGCCTAGGGGTGCCCTAGCCTGAAGGCTAGGGGAGCCCTAGCCTGAAGGCTAGGGGAGCCGGAAGCCTAGGGGTGCCCTAGCCTGAAGGCTAGGGGAGCCCTAGCCTGAAGGCTAGGGGAGCCGGAAGCCTAGGGGTGCCCTAGCCTGAAGGCTAGGGGAGCCCTAGCCTGAAGGCTAGGGGAGCCGGAAGCCTAGGGGTGCCCTAGCCTGAAGGCTAGGGGAGCCCTAGCCTGAAGGCTAGGGGAGCCGGAAGCCTAGGGGTGCCCTAGCCTGAAGGCTAGGGGAGCCCTAGCCTGAAGGCTAGGGGAGCCGGAAGCCTAGGGGTGCCCTAGCCTGAAGGCTAGGGGAGCCCTAGCCTGAAGGCTAGGGGAGCCGGAAGCCTAGGGGTGCCCTAGCCTGAAGGCTAGGGGAGCCCTAGCCTGAAGGCTAGGGGAGCCGGAAGCCTAGGGGTGCCCTAGCCTGAAGGCTAGGGGAGCCCTAGCCTGAAGGCTAGGGGAGCCGGAAGCCTAGGGGTGCCCTAGCCTGAAGGCTAGGGGAGCCCTAGCCTGAAGGCTAGGGGAGCCGGAAGCCTAGGGGTGCCCTAGCCTGAAGGCTAGGGGAGCCCTAGCCTGAAGGCTAGGGGAGCCGGAAGCCTAGGGGTGCCCTAGCCTGAAGGCTAGGGGAGCCCTAGCCTGAAGGCTAGGGGAGCCGGAAGCCTAGGGGTGCCCTAGCCTGAAGGCTAGGGGAGCCCTAGCCTGAAGGCTAGGGGAGCCGGAAGCCTAGGGGTGCCCTAGCCTGAAGGCTAGGGGAGCCCTAGCCTGAAGGCTAGGGGAGCCGGAAGCCTAGGGGTGCCCTAGCCTGAAGGCTAGGGGAGCCCTAGCCTGAAGGCTAGGGGAGCCGGAAGCCTAGGGGTGCCCTAGCCTGAAGGCTAGGGGAGCCCTAGCCTGAAGGCTAGGGGAGCCGGAAGCCTAGGGGTGCCCTAGCCTGAAGGCTAGGGGAGCCCTAGCCTGAAGGCTAGGGGAGCCGGAAGCCTAGGGGTGCCCTAGCCTGAAGGCTAGGGGAGCCCTAGCCTGAAGGCTAGGGGAGCCGGAAGCCTAGGGGTGCCCTAGCCTGAAGGCTAGGGGAGCCCTAGCCTGAAGGCTAGGGGAGCCGGAAGCCTAGGGGTGCCCTAGCCTGAAGGCTAGGGGAGCCCTAGCCTGAAGGCTAGGGGAGCCGGAAGCCTAGGGGTGCCCTAGCCTGAAGGCTAGGGGAGCCGGAAGCCTAGGGGTGCCCTAGCCTGAAGGCTAGGGGAGCCCTAGCCTGAAGGCTAGGGGAGCCGGAAGCCTAGGGGTGCCCTAGCCTGAAGGCTAGGGGAGCCCTAGCCTGAAGGCTAGGGGAGCCGGAAGCCTAGGGGTGCCCTAGCCTGAAGGCTAGGGGAGCCCTAGCCTGAAGGCTAGGGGAGCCGGAAGCCTAGGGGTGCCCTAGCCTGAAGGCTAGGGGAGCCCTAGCCTGAAGGCTAGGGGAGCCGGAAGCCTAGGGGTGCCCTAGCCTGAAGGCTAGGGAGCCCTAGCCTGAAGGCTAGGGGAGCCGGAAGCCTAGGGGTGCCCTAGCCTGAAGGCTAGGGGAGCCCTAGCCTGAAGGCTAGGGGAGCCGGAAGCCTAGGGGTGCCCTAGCCTGAAGGCTAGGGGAGCCCTAGCCTGAAGGCTAGGGAGCCGGAAGCCTAGGGGTGCCCTAGCCTGAAGGCTAGGGGAGCCCTAGCCTGAAGGCTAGGGGAGCCGGAAGCCTAGGGGTGCCCTAGCCTGAAGGCTAGGGGAGCCCTAGCCTGAAGGCTAGGGGAGCCGGAAGCCTAGGGGTGCCCTAGCCTGAAGGCTAGGGGAGCCCTAGCCTGAAGGCTAGGGGAGCCGGAAGCCTAGGGGTGCCCTAGCCTGAAGGCTAGGGGAGCCCTAGCCTGAAGGCTAGGGGAGCCGGAAGCCTAGGGGTGCCCTAGCCTGAAGGCTAGGGGAGCCCTAGCATGAAGGCTAGGGGAGCCGGAAGCCTAGGGGTGCCCTAGCCTGAAGGCTAGGGGAGCCCTAGCCTGAAGGCTAGGGAGCCGGAAGCCTAGGGGTGCCCTAGCCTGAAGGCTAGGGGAGCCCTAGCCTGAAGGCTAGGGGAGCCGGAAGCCTAGGGGTGCCCTAGCCTGAAGGCTAGGGGAGCCCTAGCCTGAAGGCTAGGGGAGCCGGAAGCCTAGGGGTGCCCTAGCCTGAAGGCTAGGGGAGCCCTAGCCTGAAGGCTAGGGGAGCCGGAAGCCTAGGGGTGCCCTAGCCTGAAGGCTAGGGGAGCCCTAGCCTTAGCCTAGGGGAGCCTGAAGCCTAGGGGTGCCCTAGCCTGAAGGCTAGGGGAGCCCTAGCCTTAGCCTAGGGGAGCCTGAAGCCTAGGGGTGCCCTAGCCTGAAGGCTAGGGGAGCCCTAGCCTTAGCCTAGGGGAGCCTAAAGCCTAGGGGTGCCCTAGCCTGAAGGCTAGGGGTGCCCTAGCCTGAAGGCTAGGGGAGCCCTAGCCTTAGCCTAGGGGAGCCTAAAGCCTAGGGGTGCCCTAGCCTGAAGGCTAGGGGAGCCCTAGCCTTAGCCTAGGGGAGCCTAAAGCCTAGGGGTGCCCTAGCCTGAAGGCTAGGGGAGCCCTAGCCTTAGCCTAGGGAGCCTAAAGCCTAGGGGTGCCCTAGCCTGAAGGCTAGGGGAGCCCTAGCCTTAGCCTAGGGGAGCCTAAAGCCTAGGGGTGCCCTAGCCTGAAGGCTAGGGGAGCCCTAGCCTTAGCCTAGGGGAGCCTAAAGCCTAGGGGTGCCCTAGCCTGAAGGCTAGGGGAGCCCTAGCCTTAGCCTAGGGGAGCCTAAAGCCTAGGGGTGCCCTAGCCTGAAGGCTAGGGGAGCCCTAGCCTTAGCCTAGGGGAGCCTAAAGCCTAGGGGTGCCCTAGCCTGAAGGCTAGGGGAGCCCTAGCCTTAGCCTAGGGGAGCCCTAGCCTAAAGCCTAGGGGTGCCCTAGCCTGAAGGCTAGGGGAGCCCTAGCCTTAGCCTAGGGGAGCCTAAAGCCTAGGGGTGCCCTAGCCTGAAGGCTAGGGGAGCCCTAGCCTTAGCCTAGGGGAGCCCTAGCCTAAAGCCTAGGGGTGCCCTAGCCTGAAGGCTAGGGGAGCCCTAGCCTTAGCCTAGGGGAGCCTAAAGCCTAGGGGTGCCCTAGCCTGAAGGCTAGGGGAGCCCTAGCCTTAGCCTAGGGGAGCCTAAAGCCTAGGGGTGCCCTAGCCTGAAGGCTAGGGAGCCCTAGCCTTAGCCTAGGGAGCCCTAGCCTAAAGCCTAGGGGTGCCCTAGCCTGAAAGGCTAGGGGAGCCCTAGCCTTAGCCTAGGGGAGCCTAAAGCCTAGGGTTGCCCTAGCCTGAAGGCTAGGGGAGCCCTAGCCTTAGCCTAGGGGAGCCCTAGCCTAAAGCCTAGGGGTGCCCTAGCCTGAAGGCTAGGGGAGCCCTAGCCTTAGCCTAGGGGAGCCTAAAGCCTAGGGGTGCCCTAGCCTGAAGGCTAGGGGAGCCCTAGCCTTAGCCTAGGGGAGCCCTAGCCTAAAGCCTAGGGGTGCCCTAGCCTGAAGGCTAGGGGAGCCCTAGCCTTAGCCTAGGGGAGCCTAAAGCCTAGGGGTGCCCTAGCCTGAAGGCTAGGGGAGCCCTAGCCTTAGCCTAGGGGAGCCTAAAGCCTAGGGGTGCCCTAGCCTGAAGGCTAGGGGAGCCCTAGCCTTAGCCTAGGGGAGCCCTAGCCTAAAGCCTAGGGGTGCCCTAGCCTGAAGGCTAGGGGAGCCCTAGCCTTAGCCTAGGGGAGCCTAAAGCCTAGGGGTGCCCTAGCCTGAAGGCTAGGGGAGCCCTAGCCTTAGCCTAGGGGAGCCTAAAGCCTAGGGTGCCCTAGCCTGAAGGCTAGGGGAGCCCTAGCCTTAGCCTAGGGGAGCCTAAAGCCTAGGGGTGCCCTAGCCTGAAGGCTAGGGGAGCCCTAGCCTTAGCCTAGGGGAGCCTAAGCCTAGGGGTGCCCTAGCCTGAAGGCTAGGGGAGCCATAGCCTTAGCCTAGGGGAGCCCTAGCCTAAAGCCTAGGGGTGCCCTAGCCTGAAGGCTAGGGGAGCCCTAGCCTTAGCCTAGGGGAGCCTAAAGCCTAGGGGTGCCCTAGCCTGAAGGCTAGGGGAGCCCTAGCCTTAGCCTAGGGGAGCCCTAGCCTAAAGCCTAGGGGTGCCCTAGCCTGAAGGCTAGGGGAGCCCTAGCCTTAGCCTAGGGGAGCCTAAAGCCTAGGGGTGCCCTAGCCTGAAGGCTAGGGGAGCCCTAGCCTTAGCCTAGGGGAGCCCTAGCCTAAAGCCTAGGGGTGCCCTAGCCTGAAGGCTAGGGGAGCCCTAGCCTTAGCCTAGGGGAGCCTAAAGCCTAGGGGTGCCCTAGCCTGAAGGCTAGGGGAGCCCTAGCCTTAGCCTAGGGAGCCCTAGCCTAAAGCCTAGGGGTGCCCTAGCCTGAAGGCTAGGGGAGCCCTAGCCTTAGCCTAGGGGTCCCTAAAGCCTAGGGGTGCCCTAGCCTGAAGGCTAGGGGAGCCCTAGCCTTAGCCTAGGGGAGCCCTAGCCTAAAGCCTAGGGGTGCCCTAGCCTGAAGGCTAGGGGAGCCCTAGCCTTAGCCTAGGGGAGCCTAAAGCCTTGGGGTGCCCTAGCCTGAAGGCTAGGGGAGCCCTAGCCTTAGCCTAGGGGAGCCCTAGCCTAAAGCCTAGGGGTGCCCTAGCCTGAAGGCTAGGGGAGCCCTAGCCTTAGCCTAGGGGAGCCTAAAGCCTAGGGGTGCCCTAGCCTGAAGGCTAGGGGAGCCCTAGCCTTAGCCTAGGGGAGCCCTAGCCTAAAGCCTAGGGGTGCCCTAGCCTGAAGCTAGGGGAGCCCTAGCCTTAGCCTAGGGGAGCCTAAAGCCTAGGGGTGCCCTAGCCTGAAGGCTAGGGGAGCGCTAGCCTTAGCCTAGGGGAGCCCTAGCCTAAAGCCTAGGGGTGCCCTAGCCTGAAGGCTAGGGAGCCCTAGCCTTAGCCTAGGGGAGCCTAAAGCCTAGGGGTGCCCTAGCCTGAAGGCTAGGGGAGCCCTAGCCTTAGCCTAGGGGAGCCCTAGCCTAAAGCCTAGGGGTGCCCTAGCCTGAAGGCTAGGGGAGCCCTAGCCTTAGCCTAGGGGAGCCTAAAGCCTAGGGGTGCCCTAGCCTGAAGGCTAGGGGAGCCCTAGCCTTAGCCTAGGGGAGCCTAAAGCCTAGGGGTGCCCTAGCCTGAAGGCTAGGGGAGCCCTAGCCTTAGCCTAGGGGGAGCCCTAGCCTAAAGCCTAGGGGTGCCCTAGCCTGCAGGCTAGGGGAGCCCTAGCCTTAGCCTAGGGGAGCCTAAAGCCTAGGGGTGCCCTAGCCTGAAGGCTAGGGGAGCCCTAGCCTTAGCCTAGGGGAGCCCTAGCCTAAAGCCTAGGGGTGCCCTAGCCTGAAGGCTAGGGGAGCCCTAGCCTTAGCCTAGGGGAGCCTAAAGCCTAGGGGTGCCCTAGCCTGAAGCCTAGGGGAGCCCTAGCCTTAGCCTAGGGGAGCCCTAGCCTAAAGCCTAGGGGTGCCCTAGCCTGAAGGCTAGGGGAGCCCTAGCCTTAGCCTAGGGAGCCTAAAGCCTAGGGGTGCCCTAGCCTGAAGGCTAGGGGAGCCCTAGCCTTAGCCTAGGGGAGCCCTAGCCTAAAGCCTAGGGGTGCCCTAGCCTGAAGGCTAGGGGAGCCCTAGCCTTAGCCTAGGGGAGCCTAAAGCCTAGGGGTGCCCTAGCCTGAAGGCTAGGGGAGCGCTAGCCTTAGCCTAGGGGAGCCCTAGCCTAAAGCCTAGGGGTGCCCTAGCCTGAAGGCTAGGGGAGCCCTAGCCTTAGCCTAGGGGAGCCTAAAGCCTAGGGGTGCCCTAGCCTGAAGGCTAGGGGAGCCCTAGCCTTAGCCTAGGGGAGCCCTAGCCTAAAGCCTAGGGGTGCCCTAGCCTGAAGGCTAGGGGAGCCCTAGCCTTAGCCTAGGGAGCCTAAAGCCTAGGGGTGCCCTAGCCTGAAGGCTAGGGGAGCCCTAGCCTTAGCCTAGGGGAGCCCTAGCCTAAAGCCTAGGGGTGCCCTAGCCTGAAGGCTAGGGAGCCCTAGCCTTAGCCTAGGGGAGCCTAAAGCCTAGGGGTGCCCTAGCCTGAAGGCTAGGGGAGCCCTAGCCTTAGCCTAGGGGAGCCCTAGCCTAAAGCCTAGGGGTGCCCTAGCCTGAAGGCTAGGGGAGCCCTAGCCTTAGCCTAGGGGAGCCTAAAGCCTAGGGTGCCCTAGCCTGAAGGCTAGGGGAGCCCTAGCCTTAGCCTAGGGGAGCCCTAGCCTAAAGCCTAGGGGTGCCCTAGCCTGAAGGCTAGGGGAGCCCTAGCCTTAGCCTAGGGGAGCCTAAAGCCTAGGGGTGCCCTAGCCTGAAGGCTAGGGGAGCCCTAGCCTTAGCCTAGGGGAGCCCTAGCCTAAAGCCTAGGGTGCCCTAGCCTGAAGGCTAGGGGAGCCCTAGCCTTAGCCTAGGGGAGCCCTAGCCTAAAGCCTAGGGGTGCCCTAGCCTGAAGGCTAGGGGAGCCCTAGCCTTAGCCTAGGGGAGCCTAAAGCCTAGGGGTGCCCTAGCCTGAAGGCTAGGGAGCCCTAGCCTTAGCCTAGGGGAGCCCTAGCCTAAAGCCTAGGGGTGCCCTAGCCTCAAGGCTAGGGGAGCCCTAGCCTTAGCCTAGGGGAGCCTAAAGCCTAGGGGTGCCCTAGCCTGAAGGCTAGGGAGCCCTAGCCTTAGCCTAGGGGAGCCCTAGCCTAAAGCCTAGGGGTGCCCTAGCCTGAAGGCTAGGGGAGCCCTAGCCTTAGCCTAGGGGAGCCTAAAGCCTAGGGGTGCCCTAGCCTGAAGGCTAGGGGAGCCCTAGCCTTAGCCTAGGGGAGCCTAAAGCCTAGGGGTGCCCTAGCCTGAAGGCTAGGGGAGCCCTAGCCTTAGCCTAGGGGAGCCTAAAGCCTAGGGGTGCCCTAGCCTGAAGGCTAGGGGAGCCCTAGCCTTAGCCTAGGGGAGCCCTAGCCTAAAGCCTAGGGGTGCCCTAGCCTGAAGGCTAGGGGAGCCCTAGCCTTAGCCTAGGGAGCCCTAGCCTAAAGCCTAGGGGTGCCCTAGCCTGAAGGCTAGGGGAGCCCTAGCCTTAGCCTAGGGGAGCCCTAGCCTAAAGCCTAGGGGTGCCCTAGCCTGAAGGCTAGGGGAGCCCTAGCCTTAGCCTAGGGGAGCCCTAGCCTAAAGCCTAGGGGTGCCCTAGCCTGAAGGCTAGGGAGCCCTAGCCTTAGCCTAGGGGAGCCCTAGCCTAAAGCCTAGGGGTGCCCTAGCCTGAAGGCTAGGGGAGCCCTAGCCTTAGCCTAGGGGAGCCCTAGCCTAAAGCCTAGGGGTGCCCTAGCCTGAAGGCTAGGGGAGCCCTAGCCTTAGCCTAGGGGAGCCCTAGCCTAAAGCCTAGGGGTGCCCTAGCCTGAAGGCTAGGGAGCCCTAGCCTTAGCCTAGGGGAGCCCTAGCCTAAAGCCTAGGGGTGCCCTAGCCTGAAGGCTAGGGGAGCCCTAGCCTTAGCCTAGGGGAGCCCTAGCCTAAAGCCTAGGGGTGCCCTAGCCTGAAGGCTAGGGGAGCCCTAGCCTTAGCCTAGGGGAGCCCTAGCCTAAAGCCTAGGGGTGCCCTAGCCTGAAGGCTAGGGAGCCCTAGCCTTAGCCTAGGGGAGCCCTAGCCTAAAGCCTAGGGGTGCCCTAGCCTGAAGGCTAGGGGAGCCCTAGCCTTAGCCTAGGGGAGCCCTAGCCTAAAGCCTAGGGGTGCCCTAGCCTGAAGGCTAGGGGAGCCCTAGCCTTAGCCTAGGGGAGCCCTAGCCTAAAGCCTAGGGGTGCCCTAGCCTGAAGGCTAGGGGAGCCCTAGCCTTAGCCTAGGGGAGCCCTAGCCTAAAGCCTAGGGGTGCCCTAGCCTGAAGGCTAGGGGAGCCCTAGCCTTAGCCTAGGGGAGCCCTAGCCTAAAGCCTAGGGGTGCCCTAGCCTGAAGGCTAGGGAGCCCTAGCCTTAGCCTAGGGGAGCCCTAGCCTAAAGCCTAGGGGTGCCCTAGCCTGAAGGCTAGGGGAGCCCTAGCCTTAGCCTAGGGGAGCCCTAGCCTAAAGCCTAGGGGTGCCCTAGCCTGAAGGCTAGGGGAGCCCTAGCCTTAGCCTAGGGGAGCCCTAGCCTAAAGCCTAGGGGTGCCCTAGCCTGAAGGCTAGGGGAGCCCTAGCCTTAGCCTAGGGGAGCCCTAGCCTAAAGCCTAGGGGTGCCCTAGCCTGAAGGCTAGGGGAGCCCTAGCCTTAGCCTAGGGGAGCCCTAGCCTAAAGCCTAGGGGTGCCCTAGCCTGAAGGCTAGGGGAGCCCTAGCCTTAGCCTAGGGGAGCCTAAAGCCTAGGGGTGCCCTAGCCTGAAGGCTAGGGAGCCCTAGCCTTAGCCTAGGGGAGCCTAAAGCCTAGGGGTGCCCTAGCCTGAAGGCTAGGGGAGCCCTAGCCTTAGCCTAGGGGAGCCTAAAGCCTAGGGGTGCCCTAGCCTGAAGGCTAGGGGAGCCCTAGCCTTAGCCTAGGGGAGCCTAAAGCCTAGGGGTGCCCTAGCCTGAAGGCTAGGGGAGCCCTAGCCTTAGCCTAGGGGAGCCTAAAGCCTAGGGGTGCCCTAGCCTGAAGGCTAGGGGAGCCCTAGCCTTAGCCTAGGGGAGCCTAAAGCCTAGGGGTGCCCTAGCCTGAAGGCTAGGGAGCCCTAGCCTTAGCCTAGGGGAGCCTAAAGCCTAGGGGTGCCCTAGCCTGAAGGCTAGGGGAGCCCTAGCCTTAGCCTAGGGGAGCCTTAAAGCCTAGGGGTGCCCTAGCCTGAAGGCTAGGGGAGCCCTAGCCTTAGCCTAGGGGAGCCTAAAGCCTAGGGGTGCCCTAGCCTGAAGGCTAGGGGAGCCCTAGCCTTAGCCTAGGGGAGCCTAAAGCCTAGGGTGCCCTAGCCTGAAGGCTAGGGGAGCCCTAGCCTTAGCCTAGGGAGAGCCTACCTAAAAGCCTAGGGGTGCCCTAGCCTGAAGGCTAGGGGAGCCCTAGCCTTAGCCTAGGGGAGCCGCCTAAGCCTAGGGGTGCCCTAGCCTGAAGGCTAGGGGAGCCCTAGCCTTAGCCTAGGGGAGCCTAAAGCCTAGGGGTGCCCTAGCCTGAAGGCTAGGGGAGCCCTAGCCTTAGCCTAGGGGAGCCCTAGCCTAAAGCCTAGGGGTGCCCTAGCCTGAAGGCTAGGGGAGCCCTAGCCTTAGCCTAGGGGAGCCCTAGCCTAAAGCCTAGGGGTGCCCTAGCCTGAAGGCTAGGGGAGCCCTAGCCTTAGCCTAGGGGAGCCCTAGCCTAAAGCCTAGGGGTGCCCTAGCCTGAAGGCTAGGGGAGCCCTAGCCTTAGCCTAGGGGAGCCCTAGCCTAAAGCCTAGGGGTGCCCTAGCCTGAAGGCTAGGGGAGCCCTAGCCTTAGCCTAGGGGAGCCCTAGCCTAAAGCCTAGGGGTGCCCTAGCCTGAAGGCTAGGGGAGCCCTAGCCTTAGCCTAGGGGAGCCCTAGCCTAAAGCCTAGGGGTGCCCTAGCCTGAAGGCTAGGGGAGCCCTAGCCTTAGCCTAGGGGAGCCCTAGCCTAAAGCCTAGGGGTGCCCTAGCCTGAAGGCTAGGGGAGCCCTAGCCTTAGCCTAGGGGAGCCCTAGCCTAAAGCCTAGGGTGCCCTAGCCTGAAGGCTAGGGGAGCCCTAGCCTTAGCCTAGGGGAGCCCTAGCCTAAAGCCTAGGGGTGCCCTAGCCTGAAGGCTAGGGGAGCCCTAGCCTTAGCCTAGGGGAGCCCTAGCCTAAAGCCTAGGGGTGCCCTAGCCTGAAGGCTAGGGGAGCCCTAGCCTTAGCCTAGGGGAGCCCTAGCCTAAAGCCTAGGGGTGCCCTAGCCTGAAGGCTAGGGGAGCCCTAGCCTTAGCCTAGGGGAGCCCTAGCCTAAAGCCTAGGGGTGCCCTAGCCTGAAGGCTAGGGGAGCCCTAGCCTTAGCCTAGGGGAGCCCTAGCCTAAAGCCTAGGGGTGCCCTAGCCTGAAGGCTAGGGGAGCCCTAGCCTTAGCCTAGGGGAGCCCTAGCCTAAAGCCTAGGGGTGCCCTAGCCTGAAGGCTAGGGAGCCCTAGCCTTAGCCTAGGGGAGCCCTAGCCTAAAGCCTAGGGGTGCCCTAGCCTGAAGGCTAGGGGAGCCCTAGCCTTAGCCTAGGGGAGCCCTAGCCTAAAGCCTAGGGGTGCCCTAGCCTGAAGGCTAGGGGAGCCCTAGCCTTAGCCTAGGGGAGCCCTAGCCTAAAGCCTAGGGGTGCCCTAGCCTGAAGGCTAGGGGAGCCCTAGCCTTAGCCTAGGGGAGCCCTAGCCTAAAGCCTAGGGGTGCCCTAGCCTGAAGGCTAGGGGAGCCCTAGCCTTAGCCTAGGGGAGCCCTAGCCTAAAGCCTAGGGGTGCCCTAGCCTGAAGGCTAGGGGAGCCCTAGCCTTAGCCTAGGGGAGCCCTAGCCTAAAGCCTAGGGGTGCCCTAGCCTGAAGGCTAGGGGAGCCCTAGCCTTAGCCTAGGGGAGCCCTAGCCTAAAGCCTAGGGGTGCCCTAGCCTGAAGGCTAGGGGAGCCCTAGCCTTAGCCTAGGGGAGCCCTAGCCTAAAGCCTAGGGTGCCCTAGCCTGAAGGCTAGGGGAGCCCTAGCCTTAGCCTAGGGGAGCCCTAGCCTAAAGCCTAGGGGTGCCCTAGCCTGAAGGCTAGGGGAGCCCTAGCCTTAGCCTAGGGGAGCCTAGCCTAAAGCCTAGGGGTGCCCTAGCCTGAAGGCTAGGGGAGCCCTAGCCTTAGCCTAGGGGAGCCCTAGCCTAAAGCCTAGGGGTGCCCTAGCCTGAAGGCTAGGGGAGCCCTAGCCTTAGCCTAGGGGAGCCCTAGCCTAAAGCCTAGGGGTGCCCTAGCCTGAAGGCTAGGGGAGCCCTAGCCTTAGCCTAGGGGAGCCCTAGCCTAAAGCCTAGGGGTGCCTAGCCTGAAGGCTAGGGGAGCCCTAGCCTTAGCCTAGGGGAGCCCTAGCCTAAAGCCTAGGGGTGCCCTAGCCTGAAGGCTAGGGGAGCCCTAGCCTTAGCCTAGGGGAGCCCTAGCCTAAAGCCTAGGGGTGCCCTAGCCTGAAGGCTAGGGGAGCCCTAGCCTTAGCCTAGGGGAGCCCTAGCCTAAAGCCTAGGGGTGCCCTAGCCTGAAGGCTAGGGAGCCCTAGCCTTAGCCTAGGGAGCCCTAGCCTAAAGCCTAGGGGTGCCCTAGCCTGAAGGCTAGGGGAGCCCTAGCCTTAGCCTAGGGGAGCCCTAGCCTAAAGCCTAGGGGTGCCCTAGCCTGAAGGCTAGGGGAGCCCTAGCCTTAGCCTAGGGGAGCCCTAGCCTAAAGCCTAGGGGTGCCCTAGCCTGAAGGCTAGGGGAGCCCTAGCCTTAGCCTAGGGGAGCCCTAGCCTAAAGCCTAGGGGTGCCCTAGCCTGAAGGCTAGGGGAGCCCTAGCCTTAGCCTAGGGGAGCCCTAGCCTAAAGCCTAGGGGTGCCCTAGCCTGAAGGCTAGGGGAGCCCTAGCCTTAGCCTAGGGGAGCCCTAGCCTAAAGCCTAGGGGTGCCCTAGCCTGAAGGCTAGGGGAGCCCTAGCCTTAGCCTAGGGGAGCCCTAGCCTAAAGCCTAGGGGTGCCCTAGCCTGAAGGCTAGGGGAGCCCTAGCCTTAGCCTAGGGGAGCCCTAGCCTAAAGCCTAGGGGTGCCCTAGCCTGAAGGCTAGGGGAGCCCTAGCCTTAGCCTAGGGGAGCCCTAGCCTAAAGCCTAGGGGTGCCCTAGCCTGAAGGCTAGGGGAGCCCTAGCCTTAGCCTAGGGGAGCCCTAGCCTAAAGCCTAGGGGTGCCCTAGCCTGAAGGCTAGGGGAGCCCTAGCCTTAGCCTAGGGGAGCCCTAGCCTAAAGCCTAGGGGTGCCCTAGCCTGAAGGCTAGGGGAGCCCTAGCCTTAGCCTAGGGGAGCCCTAGCCTAAAGCCTAGGGGTGCCCTAGCCTGAAGGCTAGGGGAGCCCTAGCCTTAGCCTAGGGGAGCCCTAGCCTAAAGCCTAGGGGTGCCCTAGCCTGAAGGCTAGGGGAGCCCTAGCCTTAGCCTAGGGGAGCCCTAGCCTAAAGCCTAGGGGTGCCCTAGCCTGAAGGCTAGGGGAGCCCTAGCCTTAGCCTAGGGGAGCCCTAGCCTAAAGCCTAGGGTGCCCTAGCCTGAAGGCTAGGGGAGCCCTAGCCTTAGCCTAGGGGAGCCCTAGCCTAAAGCCTAGGGGTGCCCTAGCCTGAAGGCTAGGGGAGCCCTAGCCTTAGCCTAGGGGAGCCCTAGCCTAAAGCCTAGGGGTGCCCTAGCCTGAAGGCTAGGGGAGCCTAGCCTTAGCCTAGGGGAGCCCTAGCCTAAAGCCTAGGGGTGCCCTAGCCTGAAGGCTAGGGGAGCCCTAGCCTTAGCCTAGGGGAGCCCTAGCCTAAAGCCTAGGGGTGCCCTAGCCTGAAGGCTAGGGGAGCCCTAGCCTTAGCCTAGGGGAGCCCTAGCCTAAAGCCTAGGGGTGCCCTAGCCTGAAGGCTAGGGGAGCCCTAGCCTTAGCCTAGGGGAGCCCTAGCCTAAAGCCTAGGGGTGCCCTAGCCTGAAGGCTAGGGGAGCCCTAGCCTTAGCCTAGGGGAGCCCTAGCCTAAAGCCTAGGGGTGCCCTAGCCTGAAGGCTAGGGGAGCCCTAGCCTTAGCCTAGGGGAGCCCTAGCCTAAAGCCTAGGGGTGCCCTAGCCTGAAGGCTAGGGGAGCCCTAGCCTTAGCCTAGGGGAGCCCTAGCCTAAAGCCTAGGGGTGCCCTAGCCTGAAGGCTAGGGGAGCCCTAGCCTTAGCCTAGGGGAGCCCTAGCCTAAAGCCTAGGGGTGCCCTAGCCTGAAGGCTAGGGGAGCCCTAGCCTTAGCCTAGGGGAGCCCTAGCCTAAAGCCTAGGGGTGCCCTAGCTGAAGGCTAGGGGAGCCCTAGCCTTAGCCTAGGGGAGCCCTAGCCTAAAGCCTAGGGGTGCCCTAGCCTGAAGGCTAGGGGAGCCCTAGCCTTAGCCTAGGGGAGCCCTAGCCTAAAGCCTAGGGGTGCCCTAGCCTGAAGGCTAGGGGAGCCCTAGCCTTAGCCTAGGGGAGCCCTAGCCTAAAGCTAGGGGTGCCCTAGCCTGAAGGCTAGGGGAGCCTAGCCTTAGCCTAGGGAGCCCTAGCCTAAAGCCTAGGGGTGCCCTAGCCTGAAGGCTAGGGGAGCCCTAGCCTTAGCCTAGGGGAGCCCTAGCCTAAAGCCTAGGGGTGCCCTAGCCTGAAGGCTAGGGGAGCCCTAGCCTTAGCCTAGGGGAGCCCTAGCCTAAAGCCTAGGGGTGCCCTAGCCTGAAGGCTAGGGGAGCCCTAGCCTTAGCCTAGGGGAGCCCTAGCCTAAAGCTAGGGGTGCCCTAGCCTGAAGGCTAGGGGAGCCCTAGCCTTAGCCTAGGGGAGCCCTAGCCTAAAGCCTAGGGGTGCCCTAGCCTGAAGGCTAGGGGAGCCCTAGCCTTAGCCTAGGG